>NW_024609241.1:10000-17500 GCF_018296145.1 Oncorhynchus tshawytscha | reverse complement strand
AGAGAGAGAGTCGCTCCTGTTCCTTTCAGAAGTGGATTAAGCCCAGAGAGAGAGTCGCTCCTGTTCCTTTCAGAAGTGGAATAAGCCCAGAGAGTCACTCCTGTTCCTTTCAGAAGTGGAATAAACCCAGAGAGAGAGTCGCTCCTGTTCCTTTCAGAAGTGGAATAAACCCAGAGAGAGAGTCGCTCCTGTTCCTTTCAGAAGTGGATTAAGCCCAGAGAGAGAGTCGCTCCTGTTCCTTTCAGAAGTGGAATAAACCCAGAGAGAGAGTCGCTCCTGTTCCTTTCAGAAGTGGAATAAACCCAGAGAGAGAGTCGCTCCTGTTCCTTTCAGAAGTGGAATAAGCCCAGAGAGAGTCGCTCCTGTTCCTTTCAGAAGTGGATTAAGCCCAGAGAGAGAGTCGCTCCTGTTCCTTTCAGAAGTGGAATAAGCCCAGAGAGAGTCGCTCCTGTTCCTTTCAGAAGTGGATTAAGCCCAGAGAGAGAGTCGTTCCTGTTCCTTTCAGAAGTGGAATAAGCCCAGAGAGTCTCTCATGTTCCTTTCAGAAGTGGAATAAGCCCAGAGAGTCACTCCTGTTCCTTTCAGAAGTGGAATAAGCCCAGAGAGTCGCTCCTGTTCCTTTCAGAAGTGGAATAAGCCCAGAGAGTCACTCCTGTTCCTTTCAGAAGTGGAATAAGCCCAGAGAGTCACTCCTTTTCCTTTCAGAAGTGGAATAAGCCCAGAGAGTCACTCCTGTTCCTTTCAGAAGTGGAATAAGCCCAGAGAGAGAGTCGCTCCTGTTCCTTTCAGAAGTGGATTAAGCCCAGAGAGAGAGTCGCTCCTGTTCCTTTCAGAAGTGGAATAAGCCCAGAGAGAAAGTCCCTCCTGTTCCTTTCAGAAGTGGAATAAGCCCAGAGAGAGATCCGCTCCTGTTCCTTTCAGAAGTGGAATAAGCCCAGAGAGTCACTCCTGTTCCTTTCAGAAGTGGAATAAGCCAGAGAGAGTCGCTCCTGTTCCTTTCAGAAGTGGAATAAGCCCAGAGAGTCGCTCCTGTTCCTTTCAGTAGTGGAATAAGCCCAGAGAGTCACTCCTGTTCCTTTCAGAAGTGGAATAAGCCCAGACAGAGAGTCCCTCCTGTTCCTTTCAGAAGTGGAATAAGCCCAGAGAGAGAGTCCCTCCTGTTCCTTTCAGAAGTGGAATAGGCCCAGAGAGTCACTCCTGTTCCTTTCAGAAGTGGAATAGGCCCAGAGAGAGAGTCGCTCCTGTTCCTTTCAGAAGTGGAATAAGCCCAGAGAGAGAGAGTCCCTCCTGTTCCTTTCAGAAGTGGAATAAGCCCAGAGAGTCACTCCTGTTCCTTTCAGAAGTGGAATAAGCTCAGAGAGAGAGTCGCTCCTGTTCCTTTCAGAAGTGGAATAAGCCCAGAGAGAGAGTCCCCTGTTCCTTTCAGAAGTGGAATAAGCCCACTGCCAGAGAAGGAGTCTAATTGCTGACATACTAAATCCATCATTTGAAACTAAGCAGACAAATTGCTATTGTTGTACACACACACACACACACACACACACACACACACACAACTATCTGTCTACAACACACACACACCCTGCTGAACTATCTCTCTACAACACACACACACACACCCCTGCTGAACTATCTCTCTACAACACACACCCCTGCTGAACACACACCCCTGCTGAACTATCTCTCTACAACACACACACACACCCCCCCTGCTGAACTATCTCTCTACAACACACACACACACCCCTGCTGAACTATCTCTCTACAACACACACACACACCCCCTGCTGAACTATCTCTCTACAACACACACACACCCCTGCTGAACTATCTCTCTACAACACACACACACACACCCCCTGCTGAACTATCTCTCTACAACACACTCCTGCTGACAACACACCCACTGCTGAACTCTCTACAACACACACACACACCCCTGCTGAACTACAACACACACACACACCCCTGCTGAACTATCTCTCTACAACTGCTGACTATCTCTCTACAACACACACCCCTGCTGAACTATCTGAACTCTACAACACACACACACACCCCAACACACACACACACCCCTGCTGAACTATCTCTCTACAACACACACACACACCCTGCTGAACTATCTCTCTGCTGACAACAACACACACACACATCTCCATCTCCAGCAGTGGAACGTGTTTCCCTAATTGTCAACTTTAATCCAACGCTTCACCTCTTATTAAGTGTTGGTCTGATGTCCTCTATCTGCTCCTTTCCCCTTATTGGGCCCACTGCAGCTACTAATAATGCACTGTTTCTCTCTCTCTGTGTGTGTGTGTGTGTGTGTGTGTGTGTGTGTGTGTGTGTGTGTGTGTGTGTGTGTGTGTGTGTGTGTGTGTGTGTGTGTGTGTGTGTGTGTGTGTGTGTGTGTGTCCTTCTGATAAGGAGTAGTTTCTAAACAGTAGCTTCTCAACACGTTCCATTATAAAACAATAGCATCGCCAAGTCTTTGCATAATCTGAATTCATTTCCTGACTCATCTGGGTTTTGTTGAAACTTAATTGCCTTTTTAATTTTCTTTTGTCTCCCGAGTGAGAGAGAAACAAACATACAACGTACCGAAGTAAATCATCTCTCCTGTTGGCATCTCGGCACTACTGACAGTGTGTGTGACTGTATAAACAATGCCTGTGTGTGTGTGTGTCCAGAACAATGCAGAGCGTCTGCGCAGGGCGACAGAGAGACTGCGTGGTCCTGTAGTCTTCAGTCAGGAGCCAGCTGTCAGGAAAACACAGCTGAGGTCCTTCAGCCAGTATGTGGAGGTCAGGCCAGGTGAGAGAGACGCACACATCTCCACACACACACACACACACACATGTATAAATACACACACATAAATACACACACACACACACACAGTAGACACTATCCCTCCTCTCCCCATGGCACCATACAGTGTCTCTCTCAGAACACACCCCTCTGTGGTTGTATGTGTGGTCTCTAAAGGTGTCTCACTGTGTGGCCCATGAGGTGTGAATGTCTCACAAATCAGGTTCAACATCTTACACTCCCTCCCTCCCCCTCTCTCCCTCCCTCCCCCTCTCTCCCTCCCTATCCCTCTGACCCTCTCTCCCTCCCTATCCCTCTGACCCTCTCTCCCTCCCTATCCCTCTTTCTCTCCTCTCTCCCTCCCTATCCCTATCTCCCCTCCCTCCCTCCCTATCCCTATCTCCCTCCTCCCTCCCTCCCTCTGACTCTCTCCTCTCCTCTCCTATCCCTTTGACCTTCTCTCCCTCTCTCCTTCCCTCATTTTATCCCTCTCTCTCTCTCTCTCCCTATCCCTCTCTCTCCTCCTTCCTCCCTCCCTCTCTCTCCCCTCTCCCTCCCTATCCCTCTCTCTCCCCTATCCTCTTCTCCCCCCTCTCTCTCCTCTCTCGCTCACTATCCCTCTCTATCTCTCCTCTCTCGCTCACTATCCCTCTCTCTCTCCTCTCTCCTCTCTCCCTCACTATCCCTCTCTCTCTCTCCCCCTCCCTCCCCTCTCTCTCTCCTCTCTCCCTCACTATCTCTCTCTCTCTCCTCTCTCCCTCCCTCTGTCCCTCTCTGTCCCCCCTCCCTCTGACCCTCTCTGTCCCCCCCTCCCATCCCTCTCTTCTTGTCTTCCAGAGGTAAAGCGTCAGAGATCAGTACCAGAGGATCAGAGACGGACGGGCGAGGAGAGAGGACTGGCACCAGACACCGATGCTCGCAAGCCTTATGAAGATGAAGTAATTTATGCATAGATAATTCATCTCTCTTTCCATCCCTCCTTCCCTACATCCCTCCTTCCCTTCCTCCCTCCTCTCTTTCCATCCCTCCTTCCCTCCATCCCTCCTTCCCTACATCACTCCTTCCCTTCCTCCCTCCTCTCGTTCCATCCTCCTTCCCTCCATCCCTCCTTCCCTACATCCCTCCTTCCCTTCCTCCCTCCTCTCTTTCCATCCTCCTTCCCTCCTCCCTCCTTCTTTCCATCCCTCCTTCCCTCCATCCCTCCTTCCCTCATCCCCTTCCCTTCCTCCCTCCTCCATTCCATCCTTCCTTCCCTCCCCCTCCCTCCTTCCCTCATCCTCCTTCCCTTCCTCCCTCCTCTCTTTCATCCCTCTTTCCCTCCCTCCTTCCCTTCCTCTTTCCTCTCTTTCCCTCCCTCTTTCCCTCCCTCCCTCCTTCCCTCCCTCCCTCCTCTCTTTCCCTCCCTCCCTCCCTCCTTCCCTCCTTCCCTCCCTCCCTCCCTCTGATAAGGTGGATCATTTCCCTAGTCTTGCTCAGACGTGGTCTCCTGAAAACGCTGGGGACAAGAGGCTCTTTCCTCCTCTTCTTCTTCCTGTCTTTTGTATGTGTCTTTAGATGTCAGCCTGGCGCACCGTAAAGCCTCTGCATCAGCCCTTCACCTGCCCCATAACTGGCAGATAACTGGCCTATAACTGGTCCATAACTGGCAGATAACTTGCCCATAACTGCCCTATAACTGGCCCCTAACTGGCCCATAACTGGCAGATAACTGGCCTATAACTGGCTTATAACTGACCTATAACTGTCCCATAACTGACCTATAACTGGCCTATAACTGGCCCATAACTGGCCTATAACTGGCCCATAATTGACCTATAACTGGCCCATAACTGGCAGATAACTGGCCTATAACTGACCTATAACTGGCCTATAACTGGCCTATAACTGACCTATAACTGGCCTATAACTGACCTATAACTGACCTATAACTGGCAGATAACTGGCCTATAACTGGCTTATAACTGACCTATAACTGTCCCATAACTGACCTATAACTGGCCCCCCCTGGCCTATAACTGGCCCATAATTGACCTATAACTGGCCCATAACTGGCAGATAACTGGCCTATAACTGACCTATAACTGGCCTATAACTGGCCTATAACTGACCTATAACTGGCCTATAACTGACCTATAACTGACCTATAACTGGCAGATAACTGGCCTATAACTGGCCTATAAATAACCTATAACTGACCTATAACTGACCTATAGCTGGCAGATAACTGGCCTATAACTGGCAGATAACTGGCCTATAACTGGCAGATAACTGGCCCATAACTGGCAGATAACTGGCCTATAACTGGCCTATAACTGGCAGATAACTGGCCTATAACTGGCAGATAACTGGCAGATAACTGGCCTATAACTGGGCAGATAACTGGCCTATAACTGGCAGATAACTGGCCTATAACTGGCCTATAACTGGCAGATAACTGGCCTATAACTGGCAGATAACTGGCATAACTGGCAGATAACTGGCAGATAACTGGCCTATAACTGGCCTATAACTGGCCTATAACTGGCAGATAACTGACCTATAACTGACCTATAACTGGCAGATAACTGGCCTATAACTGGCCTATAACTGGCCTATAACTGGCCTATAACTGGCCCTATAACTGGCAGATAACTGGCCTATAACTGGCTGGCAGATACTGGCAGATAACTGGCCTATAACTGGCCTATAACTGGCCTATAACTGGCAGATAACTGGCAGATAACTGGCAGATAACTGGCAGATAACTGGCAGATAACTGGCAGATAACTGGCCCATAACTGGCAGATAACTGGCAGATAACTGGCAGATAACTGGCCTATAATGGCAGATAACTGACCTATAACTGGCCTATAACTGACCTATAACTGACCTATAACTGGCAGATAACTGGCCTATAACTGGCCTATAAATGGCCTATAACTGACCTATAACTGACCTATAGCTGGCAGATAACTGGCCTATAACGGGCAGATAACTGGCAGATAACTGGCCTATAACTGGCCTATAACTGGCAGATAACTGGCAGATAACTGGCCTATAACTGGCCTATAACTGGCAGATAACTGGCAGATAACTGGTCTATAACTGGCAGATAACTGGCCTATAACTGGCCTATAACTGGCAGATACTGGCATATACTGGCAGATAACTGGCCTATAACTGGCAGATAACTGGCAGATACTGGCAGATAACTGGCAGATAACTGGCAGATAACTGGCCTATAACTGGCAGATACTGGCATATACTGGCAGATAACTGGCCTATAACTGGCCTATAACTGGCCGATAACTGGCCTATAACTGGCAGATACTGGCAGATAACTGGCCTATAACTGGCAGATACTGGCATATACTGGCAGATAACTGGCCTATAACTGGCAGATAACTGGCAGATACTGGCAGATAACTGGCAGATAACTGGCCTATAACTGGCAGATACTGGCAGATAACTGGCCTATAACTGGCAGATACTGGCATATACTGGCAGATAACTGGCCTATAACTGGCAGATAACTGGCAGATACTGGCAGATAACTGGCAGATAACTGGCCTATAACTGCCAGATACTGGCAGATAACTGGCCTATAACTGGCAGATACTGGCATATACTGGCAGATAACTGGCCTATAACTGGCAGATACTGGCAGATAACTGGCAGATAACTGGCCTATAACTGGCAGATAACTGGCCTATAACTGGCAGATAACTGGCAGATACTGGCAGATAACTGGCAGATAACTGGCCTATAACTGGCAGATAACTGGCCTATAACTGGCAGATACTGGCAGATAACTGGCCTATAACTGGCAGATACTGGCATATACTGGCAGATAACTGGCCTATAACTGGCAGATACTGGCAGATAACTGGCAGATAACTGACAGATAACTGGCCTATAACTGGCAGATAACTGGCCTATAACTGGCCTATAACTGGCAGATAACTGGCCGATACTGGCTGATAACTGGCAGTAAACTGGCCTATAACTGGCAGATAACTGGCCTATAACTGGCAGATACTGGCAGATAACTGGCCTATAACTGGCAGATAACTGGCCTATAACTGGCAGATAACTGGCAGATAACTGGCCTATAACTGGCAGATAACTGGCAGATAACTGGCCTATAACTGGCAGATAACTGGCCTATAACTGGCCGATACTGGCAGATAACTGGCAGATAACTGGCAGATAACTGGCAGATAACTGGCAGATAACTGGCAGATAACTGGCAGATAAAGGACAAGAGAAACAACAAGAGGAAGAAAGAAGGAAAAATGTCCCGCTTTTCTTTTCCCAACTCTCTTCTCATCTCCCCATCCTCCATCCTCCCCTCCTCCATCCTCCCCTCCTCCATCCTCCCCTCCTCCATCCTCCTCTCCTCCATCCCTCTCTCCTCTCCTCCATCCTCCCCTCCCCTCCTCCATCCTCCCCTCCCCTCCTCCCCTCCCCCATCCTCCCCTCCCCATCCTCCCCTCCTCCATCCTCCCCTCCTCAATCCTCCCCTCCTCCATCCTCCTCTCCTCCATCCTCCCCTCCCCTCCTCCATCCTCCCCTCCCCTCCTCAATCCTCCCCTCCTCCATCCTCCCCTCCTCCATCCTCCCCTCCTCAATCCTCCCCTCCTCCATCCTCCCCTCCTCCATCCCTCTCTCCTCTCCTCCATCCTCCCCTCCCCTCCTCCATCCTCCCCT
>NW_024609241.1:0-5000 GCF_018296145.1 Oncorhynchus tshawytscha | reverse complement strand
ACCTACAGGAGGGTCTCTCTCCAGGAACAGGGTTGGAGTTAAAACCTACAGGAGGTTTAGAGTTAAAACCTACAGGAGGGTATCTCTCCAGGAACAGGGTTGGAGTTAAAACCTACAGGAGGGTATCTCTCCAGGAACAGGGTTGGAGTTAAAACCTACAGGAGGGTATCTCTCCAGGAACAGGGTTGGTGAGCCCTGCACTAGACATGTGGGCTGAAATAAGGGCGATGGGGAAGAGTGTGAATGACTCAGAGGTAAACGTGGGGGTGACCCTGACCCCATCCATACAGGTTGAGTAAATTAGGACAAGAGGGAGCATAATAGTGTATCACAAGAGAAAAAGGTTTGGGTAGAGGAGCGTGTGTCGGGAGGAACTAGTCCGTTTTCTGACTACAGTGTTTCCAAGTGTGTCGACTAGAACTAAAACGCTAGAATTAAAGTTGCTTTCTTCTCTGGTAAAGCTTTGCTGTCTATCTCTAGCCACCGCTCTCTGAAGAGGGAAGGAGACCAAAACAACAACAAGAAGAAGGGAACAATAGCAACAACAAGGCGGCCATTATCGTGGGGCCTTTTCAGTCTTCTAATGAAAGACTTCTGTTTGAAAGAAAACCTCCTCTCTCCCTTTCTCCTCTCTCCCCGTTTAATAAATTATAATGTTTTGATGCTGTATGTGATTCCTGTTTCATGAGGAATTCTAACCCCTCTTTGTCTCTCTGTCCTCTGTCTTTCATCTCTTTGTCTCTGTCCTCTGTCTTTCATTCTGTTTGTCTCTCTGTCCTCTGTCTTTCATTCTGTTTGTCTCTCTGTCCTCTGTCTTTCATTCTGTTTGTCTCTCTGTCCTCCCTCTTCTTCTCTCTCTTCTCCTCCGTCTCCCCCTCTTCTCTCTCTTCTCCTCCGTCTCCCCCTCTTCTCTCTCTTCCCCTCCGTCTCCCCCTCTTCTCTCTCTTCTCCTCCGTCTCCCCCTCTTCTCTCTCTTCTCCTCCATCTCCCCCTCTTCTCTCTCTTCTCCTCCGTCTCCCCCTCGTCTCTCTCTCTTCTCCTCCGTCTCCCCCTCTTCTCTCTCTTCTCCTCCGTCTCCCCCTCGTCTCTCTCTCTTCTCCTCCGTCTCCCCTCTTCTCTCTCTTCTCCTCTGTCTCCCCCTCTTCTCTCTCTTCTTCTCCGTCTCCCCCTCTTCTCTGTCTTCTCCTCCGTCTCCCCCTCTTCTCTCTCTCTCTTCTCCTCCGTCTCCCCCTCTTTCCCTCTCTTTCTCTCTCTCCCCTCTTCTTCTCTTCTCCTCCGTCTCCCCCTCTTCTCTCTCTTCTCCTCCGTCTCCCCTCTTCTCTCTCTCTATTCTCCTCCGTCTCCCCTCTTCTCTCTCTCTTCTCCCCGTCTCCCCCTCTTCTCTCTCTCTCTTCTCCTCCGTCTCCCCCTCTTCTCTCTCTTCTCCTCCGTCTCCCCCTCTTCTCTCTCTTCTCCTCTGTCTCCCCCTCTTCTCTCTCTTCTCCTCCATCTCCCCCTCTTCTCTCTCTTCTCCTCCGTCTCCCCCTCTTCTCTCTCTTCTCCTCTGTCTCCCCCTCTTCTCTCTCTTCTTCTCCTCCGTCTCCCCCTCTTCTCTCTCTTCTCCTCCGTCTCCCCCTCTTCTCTCTCTTCTCCTCTGTCTCCCCCTCTTCTCTCTCTCTCTTCTCTCTCTGTCTCCCCCTCTTCTCTCTCTTCTCCTCCGTCTCCCCTCTTCTCTCTCTTCTCCTCCGTCTCCCCCCTTCTCTCTCTTCTCCTCCGTCTCCCTCTCTTCTCTCTCTTCTCCTCCGTCTCCCCCTCTTCTCTCTGTTCTCCCTCTACCAGAAGGCGTTCAAAGACACCAGTCAGTACGTTGTCGGGGAGCTGTCTGCTCTGGAGAGCGAGCAGCGCCACATCGACACCCGGGCGGCGCGCGTGGAGAAGAGGCTACGCTATCTCATGGACACAGGTACCAAGCCCAATTACACTGGAAAACTGTTTTGGCAAATTGAGCGTTTCACACAAACTCTCACGGAGTTGGGGAAGTGTGTGTGAGGCTGTAGTGTCCCAAATGACACCCTATTCCCTACGTACTGCGCACTACTTTTATGGAGCCCAATGCACTATATAAGGAATAGAGCTCCATTTGGGATGCAGTGTGGAATCTTTGAAGCAGTGAATGTTGTGTAGCTACGGAGGGAAGGAGGGAGGGAGGCGATACGAGGGGCTGGCTGGTGGATATGAAAAGGGGGGGAGGAAATGGGGAGAGTGGGAGTAGAGGGTGATAGAAGGGGGAGAAGGAGGATAGATGGGGGGAGAGAGGGGGAGAGAAGGGGAGACCTCTCTGGGCCAGGGTGATAAGAGAGTCTTCATGGGAAATGATAACCAGGCCTGATAGTGTCCCACCAGTGTGGGGGGGAGCCCCAGCCAGCCTGATAGTGTGGGGGGGAACAGCCAGCCTGCTCAGCTCACATTGAACAGTGTGCTCAGCCATGCATAGCCCCCTCCCCCAGTACATATCTGGTCTTCAATGATATGCAGCAGAAGGGGAGAGGTGGATGATTGGTGGGGTTAAGTGAGAGGGGGGCATTTAAAATAATGCAAGAGGTAACACACACACTGAGAGCACGACACACACACACTTAACCCAACATACACACACAGACTCACACACTCTAAAGTGTGATCTTTTGGCTTCCAAACAGGCTGATTGGTGTGGTTGGAAAGCGTTGGCTGGTGGGTAACCTTGTATAGACATGAAACAGACAGGTGTCTGAGCCAAGGGGCTCGGTTCCATTGAGTCCTGTACTGAAATAACAGAATAGGACTGCGGCACAAATTGTACCCTATTCCCTACATTGTGCACTACTTTTGACCAGATCTCCCATAGGGCTCCGTCTAAAGTAGTGCACTTTATAGGGAATAGGGTGCCATTTGGGATGCAATCTAGCATTCTGTTACTGCTACTAAACAATTTATCCTCACAACAGAGCAGGCTTCAGAAAAAGGGAAGAAAGAGGGGGGAGGAGAGAGAGAGGGGGAGGAGAAAGATAGAGGAGAGAGAGAGAGGGGAAGAGAGAGAGAGAGAGGGGGATAAGAGTGAGAGAGAGAGGGGGATAAGAGTGAGAGAGGGGGGAGAAGAGAGAGAGAGAGGAGAAGAGAGAGGGGGGAAGAGAGAGAGAGAGAGAGGGGAGAGAGAGAGAGAGAGGGGGGATAAGTGTGTGAGAGAGAGAGAGAGATAAGAGTGAGAGAGGGGGGGAGAAGAGAGAGAGAGGTGGTGAGAGAGAGAGAGAGGGGAGAAGAGAGAGAGAGGGGATAAGAGAGAGAGAGAGGATAAGAGTGAGAGAAGAGGGATAAGAGTGAGAGAGGGAGAAGAGAGAGAGAGGGGGAAGAGAGAGAGAGAGGGGGATAAGAGTGAGAGAGAGAGGGGATAAGAGTGAGAGAGGGGGAGAAGAGAGAGAGAGGGGGGGGAGAGAGAGGGGGGAGAAGAGAGAGAGAGGGGAAGAGAGAGAGAGGGGGATAAGAGTGAGAGAGAGAGAGGGGATAAGAGTGAGAGGGGGGAAAGAGAGAGAGAGGGGGAAGAAGAGAGGGGGATAAGAGTGAGAGGAGGAGGAGAGAGGGGAAGAGAGAGAGAGAGGGGGAAGAGAGAGAGTGAGGGGATAAGAGTGAGAGAGAGGGGATAAGAGTGAGAGAGGGAGAAGAGAGAGAGGGGGAGAAGAGAGAGAGAGGGGGGAGAAGAGAGAGAGGGGAGAAGAGAGAGAGGGAGGAGAGGGAGAAGAGAGAGGGACAGAGGAGAGAGAGAGAGAGAGAGGGGGAGAAGAGAGGGGGATAAGAGAGGGAGAGAGAGAGGGGAGAAGAGAGAGAGGGGAGAAGGGGAGAAGAGAGAGAGGGAGAAGAGAGGGAGAAGGGGAGAAGAGAGAGGGAGGAGAGGGAGAAGAGAGAGGGGAGAGAGAGGGGAGAGAAGAGAGAGAAGAGAGGGAGATAAGAGGGAGAGAGAGGGAGAGAGAAGGGAGAAGAGGGAGAGAGAAAGGGGAGAAGAGAGAGGGATAAGAGGGAGAGAAGAGAGGGAGAGAGAGGGGAGAAGAGAGAGAGGGATAAGAGGGGGAAGAGAGAGAGAGGGAGAAGAGAGAGATAAGGGGAGAAGAGAGGGAGAGAGAAGGGGAGAAGAGAGGGAGAGGAAGGGGGAGAAGAGAGAGAGAGAGAGAGGGGAGAGAGAGAGGGAGAGAGAGAGGGAGAAGAGAGGGGAGAAGAGAGGGAGAAGAGAGAGAGAGAAGGGGAGAAGAGAGAGGGATAAGAGGGAGAGGGGAGAAGAGAGGGAGAGAAGGGGAGAAGAGAGAGGGATAAGAGGGGGAGAAGAGAGAGTGAGGGAGAGAGAGGGGAGAAGAGAGAGGGATAAGAGGGGAGAGAGAAGGGGAGAAGAGAGGGAGAGAGAAGGGGGGAAGAGAGAGGGATAAGAGGGGGAGAAGAGAGGGAGAGAGAAGGGGAGAAGAGAGAGGGATAAGAGGGGAGAAGAGAGAGAGAGAGGGGGAGAAGAGAGAGGGATAAGAGAGGGAGAGATGGGAGAAAGCAACACCAGGGTGGAGGGATTAACGATTTTACTGCTCCTCCTATATGAGACATCTCTCCTCTCTCTGTTTCTCTCCATTTCTCTCTCTCCCTCCCTCCATCTCTGTTGTTGCATATGCCTCCCTTCCTCCCTCCATCCCCTCCCTCTCACCCTCTTCCTCTCTCCCTCTATCCTCTCCCCCTCCCTCATCCACCTCTCTCCTCCATCCCCTCCCTCATCCCTCCATCTCTCTCTCCCCCTCCCCCTCCCTCTCCATACCCTCCTATAAAGTCTCCCTCCATCTCCTCTCTCCCTCTTCCCTCCATCTCTCTCTCCCCTCCCTCTCCATCCACCCTCCTTGTCTCCCTCCATCTCTCCCCTCCCCTCCATCTCTCTCTCCCCTCCCTTCCATCACCCCTCCTTGTCTCCCTCCATCTCTCTCTCCCTCTTCCCTCCCTCTCCCCTCCCTCTCCATCCACCC
>NW_024609240.1:0-126322 GCF_018296145.1 Oncorhynchus tshawytscha | reverse complement strand
ATAGGGAAAGTGAGAGAGTTGCTACAGGACGACGAGCCTGTGAGCGAGCATCGCTTCGGCTCAGACATAAGACATGTTTTTGCACTGGCTATACATTGTGGGTGTGTGTATATTTATATATAAAACTGGAATGGAACAGCACTTCACCATAGTGATCGTGTTCCCTCTACTCTATATAATACATCTGTTTAATTTACGTGTTGACACAGGGCTCAGGCGTGAACGTATTCTAGCTGAATTTATTTGTTTCACTGACTCTGGCTGGGAGCCCCCAGCGCCACTGACTCTGGCTGGGAGCCCCCAGCGCCACTGACTCTGGCTGGGAGCCCCCAGCGCCACTGACTCTGGCTGGGAGCCCCCAGCGCCACTGACTCTGGCTGGGAGCCCCCAGCGCCACTGACTCTGGCTGGGAGCCCCCAGCGCCACTGACTCTGGCTGGGAGCCCCAGCGCCACTGACTCTGGCTGGGAGCCCCCAGCGCCACTGACTCTGGCTGGGAGCCCCCAGCGCCACTGACTCTGGCTGGGAGCCCCCAGCGCCACTGACTCTGGCTGGGAGCCCCCAGCGCCACTGACTCTGGCTGGGAGCCCCCAGTGTCAAGGTGCCCCGACTGAAGCTGGTTCATCCAGCCAGACCCCTGCTGTCTCCGGCTCCACACCTACCCGGCCATCGAGAGGTGTGAAGACACTGACAGAGAAGGGGAAGTGTGAAACCTGCAGACCTGGAGGCAGAGGGGCATTGGCACACTGTGCAAGACGAGGATGTGGAGCCACTTTCCACCAACATTCAGAACAGAAAGGACCTCAGCTGGACAGGACTGCAAACTACAGCCCCCTTCAACTTGTTTTTCAACACATCAGTTATTGATTCCCTGGTGTCTGACACTAACATTCCCATGGTGAATGACTATTGAATCATTCCCATGGTGAATGACTAGAATCATTCCCACTAGCTACACACTATTGAATCATTCCCATGGTGAATGACTAGCTACACACTATTGAATCATTCCCATGGTGAATGACTAGCTACACTATGAAACCACACACTATTGAATCATTCCCATGGTGAATGACTAGCTACACTATGAAACCACACACTATTGAATCATTCCCATGGTGAATGACTAGCTACACTATGAAACCACACACTATTGAATCATTCCCATGGTGAATGACTAGCTACACTATGAAACCACACACTATTGAATCATTCCCATGGTGAATGACTAGCTACACTATGAAACCACACACTATTGAATCATTCCCATGGTGAATGACTAGCTACACTATGAAACTACACACTATTGCAGATATGCTACACTATGAAAACAATATGAATCATTCCCATGGTGAATGACAGCTAGGCACTATGAAACTCACATCAATACCTTTGAATCATTCCCATAACAATGACTAGTTAAACAAACAATGTAAACTATAGCTAGAATCATTCCCATGGTGAATGACTGCTACCGACTCAGACTCCCAGCTTATGCATTCCCATGGTGAGATATACACTATGAAACTACACACTATTGCAGATATGGTAAAACAATATGTGGTGAGGCAGAGGCACAGAAACTCACATCAATACCTTTGTCAGATAACACTGTTAAACAAACAATGTATGCTATAGCAAAAAACTAAAGACTCCCCAGCTTATGCTTATACCGTGCATTGTAAACCACCGAACAAAAATAAACATTTAAGTGTCCCATTTTTCATGAGCTGAAATAAAAGATCCCAGAAATGTTCCATACGCACAAAAAGCACATTTCTCAAAAATGTTGTGCTCACATTTGATTACATCTCTGTTAGTGAGCATCTCTCCTTTACCAAGATAATCCATCCACCTAGACAGGTGTGGCATATAACGAAGCTGATTAAACAGCATGATCATTACGCAGGTGCACCTTGTGCTGGGGGACAATAAAAGGCCACTAAAAATGTGCAGTTTTATCTAGGGCTGGGCGATAAGACCAAAATATCACATCATATATAGTATTTTTTTTTGGGGACATTTTTAGAGTATTTGATGTTTTTGATTAATACAAGTTCTACATGTGCTTTATGAGCAGTGACCTTAGGGTGGCAACACATACATTCTAAATGATTTCAATGGGTCTTTCTCCATTCTGATTGGTTTATACCGTTCAATTCAACTTCCACCTAAAATCATTTTCTGCATTTCCTGCACTCATTTGAGATCATTTCCACAGCATAGTGGTTAGAGTGTTGGGCCAGTAACCGAAAGGTTGCTAGATCGAATCCCCATGCTGATAAGGTAAAATCTGTTGTTCTGCCCCTGAACAAAATAAAAAAATAAAATCTTTGTTTGACTTTCTGTGTGATGAAAAGAAAGTGTCTCCTTGCCTGTAACAGACATATTTGGGAACCTGAACCCAAGCATGCAGGGGGGAATACAAAAACATGCTACAGATTAGTGACCCGATCAGTCGATTCAGAGGAAGTCATTATTATTGGAGAGAGTCTTTCAAAAGAGAACCGTGCCCCCTTCCCTCCGCTGTGCCTGTTTCTATCAACAAACAGCAGGAAGTGTCCCACACCAGTGATGACTGCTCACCTCCAACTCTTGGAAGAGCACCATGGGAACTACTTCCCAATCCGTTTGACTCTGGCTCAGTTGACATGCCGGTAAGGGAAATCAAACAGCTGATGGAGCGGTCATGTGACCAAAATGCATTTACGGGTCACTACGGAGGAGTTTTGGTTCCTGGCTCAAAGGGGCATAATATCCTGCCCTCTGAGCATTAACGCTGCGTTCAAAACAACTCGGGAACTGGGAAATCTCCAACTTCCGACTTCAGTGCGTTCAAGACTACTGGGAACTCGGGGAAAAACTAGCTCCGACTGGGAGAAATCTTTTTTAAAACGGGCACCTAACTCAGAATTCCACCTCTGGAACTCGGGCCACTTTCTCTGACCTAAAGATCACTGACGTCATGATTTCAGCTCATATTTCTTTTTTTTTTTTTTTTTTGAGTTCCCCGTTGTCTTGAAAGCACCATAAAACTCATGGTACCCTTCGTCAACTCATCTCTGTGTGAAGCTGGTTTCAGTGCTCTTGTCTTGCATTAAAACCAAATATCGATCCAGGTTGGATGTGACAGCAGAGATGACGTGCACACTGTCGACCACACCCCCTGACTAGCACACCCATCTCATTAGTGGTGATGAGATACATTATGTCAGACTAAATGACTGTCCTAGTCCCACATGTCAGACTAATTGACTGTCCTAGCCCCACATTATGTCAGACTAATTGATTGTCACAGCCCCACATTATGTCAGACTAATTGATTGTCACAGCCCCACATTATGTCAGACTAATTGACTGTCCTAGTCCCACATTATGTCAGACTAATTGACTGTCCTAGTCCCACATTATGTCAGACTAATTGACTGTCCTAGTCCCACATTATGTCAGACTAATTGACTGTCCTAGTCCCACATTATGTCAGACTAATTGACTGTCCTAGTCCCACATTATGTCAGACTAATTGACTGTCCTAGTCCCACATTATGTCAGACTAATTGACTGTCCTAGCCCCACATTATGTCAGACTAATTGACTGTCCTAGCCCCACATTATGTCAGACTAATTGACTGTCCGAGCCCCACATTATGTCAGACTAATTGACTGTCCGAGCCCCACATTATGTCAGACTAATTGACTGTCCGAGCCCCACATTATGTCAGACTAATTGACTGTCCTAGTCCCACATTATGTCAGACTAATTGACTGTCCTAGTCCCACATTATGTCAGACTAATTGACTGTCCTAGTCCCACATTATGTCAGACTAATTGACTGTCCTAGCCCCACATTATGTCAGACTAATTGACTGTCCTAGCCCCACATTATGTCAGACTAATTGACTGTCCGAGCCCCACATTATGTCAGACTAATTGACTGTCCGAGCCCCACATTATGTCAGACTAATTGACTGTCCGAGCCCCACATTATGTCAGACTAATTGACTGTCCTAGTCCCACATTATGTCAGACTAATTGACTGTCCTGGTCCCACATTATGTCAGACTAATTGACTGTCCTGGTCCCACATTATGTCAGACTAATTGACTGTCCTAGTCCCACATTATGTCAGACTAATTGACTGTCCTAGTCCCACATTATGTCAGACTAATTGATTGTCACAGCCCCACATTAAAAGTATGTGATGGTGAGTTGAGAAGAGAATCAGAAACTGTTAGAATGGTTTTCTATTGACTGACACAGCCCCAAATAAAAAAGTTAATTTGGCTGTTAATTACAGCATTTCTTCTTTCACGTGGTTGTGGTCGCGAGAGTTTTCAGATATAAAAATAGGGTTGAGGGCCAAAAGAGTTTGGGAACCCCTGGTCCTAGGGTTTACTGAGAACGGTGCGAAAAACATCCAGTCAGCAGCAGTCCTGTGGGTGAAAACAGCTCGTTGATGAGAGGTCGAAGGGCAATGGCAAGAACCGTGCAAGCTAACAGGCGGGCCTAACAGGCAAATTACGGCGCAGTACAACAGTAGTGTGCAGAACGGCATCTCAGAACGCACAACTCGTCGGTCCTTGTCACGCATAGCCGCAGGAAGTAGGGGTGCTGAAGGTGCTGAAGGTGAAAATAACAACAATAATACAGGACTAGCCTTTACTAGTCCATCCCCCGAAGAATTCAGGCTGTTGTAGAGGCAAAGTGGGGTTCGACACAGTACTAGATGGGTGTACCTAATAAACTGGCCCGTGAGTGTATCTAGGTAATAGTCTGTACAATGAACACAACAGCAATGCCATTAACCTCAGGCCAAAAGACCAGTTAGGTACTGCACTTCTAAATTCTCTATGTATAGCTAAATGATTCATAACAAAAGACCATAGTAATGGAATCCCCAGGGGGGTAGACCAGAGACAGGTGGGTTAATGTAGGAATCCCCAGGGAGAGGAACACCAGACAGGTGGGTTAATGTAGGAATCCCCAGGGAGAGGCACACCAGACAGGTGGTTTAGGGTTAATGTAGGAATCCCCAGGGAGAGGCACACCAGACAGGTGGGTTAATGTAGGAATCCCCAGGGAGAGGAACACCAGACAGGTGGGTTAATGTAGGAATCCCCAGGGAGAGGTACACCAGACAGGTGGGTTAATGTAGGAATCCCCAGGGAGAGGCACACCAGACAGGTGGGTTAATGTAGGAATCCCCAGGGGGTAGACCAGAGACAGGTGAGTTAATGTAGGAATCCCCAGGGAGATTAGACCAGAGACAGGTGGGTTAATGTAGGAATCCCCAGGGAGAAGAACACCAGACAGGTGGGTTAATGTAGGAATCCCCAGGGAGATTAGACCAGAGACAGGTGACTTACTGCATAGCAGCGTAGTAGAAGGTCCCGAACCAGACGCTGGAGGTCAGGAGATGGACAGGTATCATCACCTTCCCATACTGCTTAAAGGTCTTCTTGAACCTCTGGACCAGACCAATGGACTTGTCCTGCAGAGGGTCTATCTCTGGGGCCTCCGGTGGGGCCTCCACAGGCAGCTTGGAGGAGTCTGCCCCATAGACGGGCTCTGTTCCAGCCAGGCTGGGGGGATGGCTGGGTGGGTCCTGGTCCTCCGGCCGGAGCTTGGGCTGTTCTACTGCCCTGTTAAAGGCTGAGGTACTGACCCAGCGCTGGCCAGGCCCGGGGGGCAAGCGGCCTACAACACACACCGACACGGCCAGGCGAGCCTCACACACCGACAGGCCCACGACCACAGACCGCACGTAGGCCATCTGCCGCAATGCACCCTGGGACAGAACACGATGCATCTCCTCCTCCCTGAGATGTTTGACCACAGAGCCTGCAGACAGCACACATCATCATCATCATCATCGTCGTTTACTAATGACTATCATTTACAACAGGAGTAATCATTTATGTTTATAAGTATATATTAAGTTAGGAAGGCTACAAATCAGTGAAGAAACGTATCTGATGATAAGACATAATACCAAAACATACCTCCAACTAGAACAGGTCAACCATTAATCCAACACCTGAAATGAAAACATCCAAATAAAATGATAGCCACAACAGACTAATCCAGTAGCCACTACTGTGGGTGATCCTCAGCTAAACAACCAAAGTTCTGGTTGAACTAAGTTAACTAACTACACAGCCCTATTCGGATATATAGCTAACAAGACAAATAAAAAGCTAGCTAGCAAACCAACTATAATAAGTAGCTAGTCTGCTCGCTAAGTAGCTAGCTAGCCAAGTTACTATGTGCAAAGGTTAGCTGGCAAAACAGATCTAGTTATCCATCTAGAGCTAACTAGCTATCTGTCACACACGCAGAGGTTTCTGTGTGGTTTGACATTGGGGGAGTCTGGAGGACGACAAACCTTCCTTCACTCATAAAGCTTCCAGAACAACCTGTGGAAACACGACGCTAACGTCGTCTGGCCGAAGCCTGATTCTGACGACGACTGGGGTTGTTTTGCTTTACTAAGTTAGCTAGCCCGACACTGGGCAAAGTAGTTGTGTATATACATTTTTCGTGGAAGTGACGAAGCTGACACGTAACGGAATACATACATTGAAATTCAAGAGGTTTTTGCTCCTGTCAATAGTGTTTTCTGTAGTTGTATGAGCCATAAGTACATAGAATGACCGTCCTGTCAGGAGAAGACCTTTACAGCAGAGATCGAGGGGAATCCGCGTGTCCTCGGACAGCGCACGGCATCATGGGATTCGTAGTTTATTTGTCGCGAGATTTGGTGTCTGCAAACTGGGTAAAAAACAGCACTTCCCAATATGCCTAAAACCTTTCGGTCAGAATTTCCATTTCTTTTGAAAGATATACAAACCTCTAGTCCAGCGGATAGGAACCAAATATACCCAAGATCGTTCCACTTTATGTTGGAAGTATCCACGTTGGCACACTAACACTCAAATGTTACCTTTTTGTTGTTGTAAATATAGTCATCACATATTCACTGCACTTAGCCTGTAATAACACCTTAAGTCCGTCTTTATGGAACTAACTAGACACCCTCTCTTATATTCAATGTGATGTTTCTCTGTTCCTCGTTTCTCTCTTTTCTATGCCGCAGATCGTTTAACAACTTGATGGTATAGCAAAAGCTTAATAAACTTGACATTAACTTGAATCGTCTCTCTTCATTTTACCCACAAACAAATTCACTTAGTCTAGGGATAGTCCCCTGTAGCTCAGTTGGTAACGCATGGTGCTTGCAATACCAGGGTTGTGGGTTTGATTCACACGGGGTTGAAGTATGAAAAAGGAAAAGTACATAAATGTATGCACTCACTAATGTAACTGGTGTCTGCTAAATGTAAAGAATATTGTTATTTTTTATTATTGCCAGTGCAGCTTTGACGCGCGTCGTCCAAACAGCGGCTGAAGTGCAAATATGATCTAATGGTGACGTCATCTTGCCAATGCGCAAACGCTCTCCATACTACATCAGCCAATGTATAATGTATGCATCGGGCCGACGTCGGCGAGATGTATGTGTGCTGTCTGGGAAGACCTTATGGGAGTCATATTGAGGTCTAGCAGCTATGGGAAAGAATAGCACGGGTGGCTAGGAAAAACTCCCTAGAAAGGCCAAAACCTAGGAAGAAACCTAGAGAGGAACCAGGCTATGAGGGGTGGCCAGTCCTCTTCTGGCTGTGCCGGGTGGAGATTATAAACCTAGAGAGGAACCAGGCTATGAGGGGTGGAGATTATAAACCTAGAGAGGAACCAGGCTATGAGGGGTGGAGATTATAAACCTAGAGAGGAACCAGGTTATGAGGGGTGGAGATTATAAACCTAGAGAAGAACCAGGCTATGAGGGGTGGCCAGTCCTCACCAGGCTGTGAGGGATGGAGATTATAAACCTAGAGAGGAACCAGGCTATGAGGGGTGGAGATTATAAACCTAGAGGAACCAGGTTATGAGGGGTGGAGATTATAAACCTAGAGAGGTGGAGATTAGGAACCAGGTTATGAGGGGTGGAGATTATAACCTAGAGAGGAACCAGGCTATGAGGGGTGGAGATTATAAACCTAGAGAGGAACCAGGCTATGAGGGGTGGAGATTATAAACCTAGAGAGGAACCAGGTTATGAGGGGTGGAGATTATAAACCTAGAGAAGAACCAGGCTATGAGGGGTGGCCAGTCCTCTTCTGGTTGTGCCGGGTGGAAATTATAAACCTAGAGAGGAACCAGGCTCTGAGGGGTGGCCAGTCCTCTTCTGGCTGTGCCGGGTGGAGATTATAAACCTAGAGAGGAACCAGACTATGAGGGGTGGAGATTATAAACCTAGAGAGGAACCAGGCTCTGAGGGGTGGCCAGTCCTCTTCTAGCTGTGCCGGGTGGAGATTATAAACCTAGAGAGGAACCAGGCTATGAGGGGTGGAGATTATAAACCTAGAGAGGAACCAGGCTATGAGTGGTGGCCAGTCCTCTTCTGGCTGTGCCGGGTAGAGAGGAACCAGGCTATGAGGGGTGGAGATTATAAACCTAGAGAGGAACCAGGCTATGAGGGGTGGCCAGTCCTCTTCTGGCTGTGCCGGGTAGAGAGGAACCAGGCTATGAGGGGTGGCCAGTCCTCTTCTGGCTGTACTGGGTTGAGAGGAACCAGGCTAAGAGGGGTGACCTGTCCTCTTCTGGCTGTGCCAGGTGGAGATTATAAACCTAGAGAGGAACCAGGCTATGAGGGGTGGCCAGTCCTCTTCTGGCTGTGCCGGGTAGAGAGGAACCAAGCTATGAGGGGTGACCAGTCCTCTTCTGGCTGTGCCGGGTAGAGAGGAACCAGGCTATGAGGGGTGACCAGTCCTCTTCTGGCTGTGCCGGGTGGAGATTATAAACCTAGAGAGGAACCAGGCTATGAGGGGTGGCCTGTCCTCTTCTGGCTGTACTGGGTAGAGAGGAACCAGGCTATGAGGGGTGGCCAGTCCTCTTCTGGCTGTGCCGGGTAGAGAGGAACCAAGCTATGAGGGGTGACCAGTCCTCTTTTGGCTGTGCCGGGTAGAGAGGAACCAGGCTATGAGGGGTGACCAGTCCTCTTCTAGCTGTGCCGGGTGGAGATTATAAACCTAGAGAGGAACCAGGCTATGAGGGGTGGAGATTATAAACCTAGAGAGGAACCAGGCTCTGAGGGGTGGCCAGTCCTCTTCTAGCTGTGCCGGGTGGAGATTATAAACCTAGAGAGGAACCAGGCTATGAGGGGTGGAGATTATAAACCTAGAGAGAAACCAGGCTATGAGGGGTGGCCAGTCCTCTTCTGGCTGTGCCGGGTAGAGAGGAACCAGGCTATGAGGGGTGGAGATTATAAACCTAGAGAGGAACCAGGCTATGAGGGGTGGCCAGTCCTCTTCTGGCTGTGCCGGGTAGAGAGGAACCAGGCTATGAGGGGTCCTCTTCTGGCTGTGACCAGGCTGAGGGGTGACCTGTCCTCTTCTGGCTGTGCCAGGTGGAGATTATAAACCTAGAGAGGAACCAGGCTATGAGGGGTGACCAGTCCTCTTCTGGCTCTGCCGGGTTGAGAGGAACCAGGCTATGAGGGGTAGCCAGTCCACTTCTGGCTGTGCCAGGTGGAGATTATAAACCTAGAGAGGAACCAGGTTATGTGGGGTGGCCAGTCCTCTTCTGGCTGTGCCGGGTAGAGAGGAACCAGGCTATGAGCGGTAGAGATTATAAACCTAGAGAGGAACCAGGCTATGAGGGGTGGCCAGTCCTCTTCTGGCTGTGCCGGGTAGAGAGGAACCAGGCTATGAGGGGTGGCCAGTCCTCTTCTGGCTGTGCCGGGTAGAGAGGAACCAGGCTCTGAGGGGTGGCCAGTCCTCTTCTGGCTGTGCCGGGTGAAAATCCCATAGGAATGTATTATGTCCAGCAGAGAGACAGGTAACCCATTTTAACTAAATACTATTTATGATGAGACCTTCCAGCCATTCGACAAAGGAAAAGTCTAAAGGAAGATGTTATAGTTGCAGATTGACCCTATTATACTCAGTGGTGTAGGGATCGTTCTGTAAGTCTTTGTTGTGTGCTTCCAACTTAAGATGTATGTTTCCTATTCATGTATATTTGAGTTAATCTTTACATTGAGATTTCCTTATTTTCCTTATTTGAGATCTATTGGTTTAATAGATGTATCCTCATCTCCTTTACCTTCTATGTTCTGCAACCTGCTTATCATTTCTGCCCTGTGGCAGAACCACACACCAACTTTACCACGTCCAACCACAAGTCCTTAATAAATAACCAATCCAACTTTACTGGTTTGCTACTCATGGTTCCCTATGACGACAGTGGGCCGGGGTCGGGCTGAGGTGGCGAAGCACAACCAGCAGGCATTAAGGAATACAGCCAGTGGCAACAGAATGATCATAAGTGATCCACATTTATATAGATGGGTTGTTCTTTTAAGAATTGTAACTTGGTAAAAAATATATAAAAGTATTTCACCTAATATTCTGTGATAAAGAGCACATGTTCTTCAATTAATAATAAGACCGTTTTCAGGGTTGAAGATTTCATCTTAAATCAGTCGTGAATCCCCTTGTGACAGGGGGAACGGAGGCTTGTTGTGTGCAACAGGGACGGGCAATTGAATGCAAGCTTCACCCCAAAAATTACATTGTTAAAACATTTCTGGCCTGTCCATTAACAGGGTTGACACTCTAGACCCAAACTGCTACAGACCTATGTCTATCCTACCTTGACTTTCTAAGGTCTTCGAAAGCCAAGTTAACAAACAGATTACTGACCATTTTGAATCCCACCATTCCTTCTCCGCTATGCAATCTGGTTTCAGAGCTGGTCATGGGTGTACCTCAGCCACGCTCAAGGTCCTAAATGATATCATAACCGCCATCGATAAGTGACATTACTGTGCAGCCGTATTCATCGACCTGGCCAAGGCTTTTGACTCTGTCAATCCCCACATCCTCATCGACAGACTCAACAGCCTGGTTCACCAACTACTACTCTGATAGAGTTCAGTGCGTCAAATCGGAGGGCCTGTTGTCCGGACCTCTGGCAGCCTCTATGGGGGTGCCACAGGGTTCAATTCTCGGGCCGACTCTCTTCTCTGTATATATCAAGGATGTCGCTCCTGCTGCTGGTGAGTCTCTGATCCACCTCTACACAGACGACACCATTCTGTATACTTCTGGCCCTTCTTTGGACACTGTGTTAACTAGTTACTTCGGCACAATGGCCTGTTTATTGCCTTTATCTCCCTTATCTTACCTCATTTACACACACTGTAGATACATTTTTCTATTGTGTTATTGACTGTATGTTTGTTTATGTGTAACTCTGTTGTTTTTGTCGCACTGCTTTGCTTTATCTTGGCCAGGTCGCAGTTGTAAATGAGAACTTGTTCTCAACTGGCCTACCTGGTTAAATAAAGGTGAAATAAAATATTAAATAAAATACAATCCACAATATAGCGGGGAGATTAAAGCTAGACTATAATCGATAATGTCAAAAGCCACACTGAAGTCTAACAAAACAGCTCCCATAATCTTTTATCTTCACTTTCTCTCAGCCAATCATCAGTCATTTGTGTAAGTGGCGTTCTCTCAGCCAATCATCAGTCATTTGTGTAAGTGGCGTTCTCTCAGCCAATCATCAGTCATTTGTGTAAGTGGCGTTCTCTCAGCCAATCATCAGTCATTTGTGTAAGTGGCGTTCTCTCAGCCAATCATCAGTCATTTGTGTAAGTGGCGTTCTCTCAGCCAATCATCAGTCATTTGTGTAAGTGGCGTTCTCTCAGCCAATCATCAGTCATTTGTGTAAGTGGCGTGCTTGTTGAATGTCCTTCCCTATAAGCACGCTGTAAATCTGTTTTTCATTTATTTACTGTAAAATATCATTGTATCTGGTCAAACACACATTTACCCAAACGTTTACTAAGGGTTGGTAACAGGCGGATTGGTCAGCTATTTGAGCCAGTAAAGGGTGGTTTGCTATGGATAGCGGAATGACTTTTGCTTCCATCCAGGCCTGAGGGCACACACTTTTTTGTAAGCTTAGATTGAACATGTGGCAAATAGAAGTGGCAATATCGTCCACTATTATCCTCAGTAATTTTGTCAGACCCCGGTGGCTTTTCAATCATTTTTTCACCTCTTCCACACTCACTTCACGGAATTCAAAATTACAATGCTCGTCTTTCATATTTTGGTCAGTTTTACTTGAATGTGGAGGTTCGGCTTTTGGCCGAAGGTCATGACTAAATTTGCTAATCTTGCCAATTAAAAAATCATTCAAGTTGTTGGCAATATCAGTGGATTTTGTGATGAATGAGCCATCTAATTCAGTGAGTTGAGTTTGCCTTTTTGCCCTGAATGTCATTTAAAGTGTTCCAAAGCGTTTTACTGTCATTCTTTATATCATTTATCTTTGTTTCATAGTGTAGTTTCTTCTTCCTTTCCTTCCGTTTAGTCACTTGATTTCTCCATTTGCAGAAGGTTTGCCAATCGGTTATTCAGCCAGACAGTCTTTTAGGGGCCTTTTGGCAAACTCGAAGTGGGCTGTCATGTGCCTTTTACTGAGGAGTGGCTTCCGTCTGGCCACTCTACCATAAAGACCTGATTGGTGGAGTGCTGCAGAGATGGTTGTCCTTCTGGACATTGGGTTCTTGGGGACCTCCCTGACCAAGGCCCTTCTCCCCTGATTGCTCAGTTTGGCCGGGCGGCCAGCTCTAGGAGGAATCTTGGTGGTTCCAAACTTCTTCCATTGAAGAATGATGGCGGCCATTGTGTTCTTGGGGACCTTCAATGCTGCAGACATTTTTTGGTACCCTCCCCCAGACACGTGCCTCAACACAATCCTGTCTCAGATCTCTACGGACAATTCCTTCAATCTGGTTTTTGCTCTGACATGCACTGTCAACTATGGGACCTTACATAGACAGGGGTGTGGCTTTCCAAATGCACCTGAGCTCATTTTCAAGTCTCATAGCAAAGGGTCTGAATACTTACTGAAATAAGGTATTTATTTTTTTATTTGTTATAAATGTGCAAACATTTTTTTTTAAACAGTTTTGCTTTGTCATTGGGGGGTATTGTGATGTCATTATGGGGTATTGTGATGTCATTATGGGGTATTGTGATGTCATTATGGGGTATTGTGATGTCATTATGGGGTATTGTGTGTAGATGAGGGAAAACATAATTTAATACATTTTAGAATAAGGCTGTAACGTAACGAAATGTGGAAAAGGTAAAGGGTCTGAATACCTTCTGAATGCACTGTAGTATACATATAGTATAATATACAGTAGTTATCTATTCTGTATATAGTTATACATATAGTATAATATACAGTAGTTATCTATTCTGTATATAGTTATACATATACTACAATATACAGTAGTTATCTATTCTGTATATAGTTATACATATAGTATAATATACAGTAGTTATCTATTCTGTATATAGTTATACATATACTACAATATACAGTAGTTATCTATTCTGTATATAGTTATACATATAGTATAATATACAGTAGTTATCTATTCTGTATATAGTTACACATATATATATATGTGTATATACCTCTAACCAAGGCCCTATTCCCCATATAGTGCCCTACTCCCCATATAGTGCCCTACCTTTAACCAAGGCCCTACTCCCCATATAGTGCCCTACGTTTAGCCAAGGCCCTACTCCCCATATAGTGCCCTACCTCCCATATAGTGCCCTAGCTTTAACCAAGGCCCTATTCCCCATATAGTGCCCTATAGTGCCCTACCTGTAACCAAGGCCCTATTCCCCATATAGTGCCCTACCTCTAACCAAGGCCCTATTCCCCATTATAGTGCCCTACCTCTAACCAAGGCCCACGGGGTCAAAAACTCTGGTGGGAAGTTGTGCATTATCTAGGGAATAGGGTGCAGACAAAGCCCTTCAGTGGAACAGAGCTTTGACCTTGTAGCAGAGTGGTGAGTCGGAGCAGAGCAGCATCTTCCTGAAGGTGTTTCGTAGCTCTGCGCTGCGGAAGGCGTAGATGGCCGGGTCGACCACGGCGTGACTCATCAGCAGAACCAAATTCAGCTGGAACAGAGAGCGGTAGCACTCACAGTAAGGGTTCTCTACACACACCATGAGGAGGAGGAGATGGAGGAAGAAAGGCGCCCAGCACACCACAAACACCCCAAATAGCATGGTGAGTGTGAGCGCCCCCCGGAGGCTGCGGTGCGGCATGGCACTCCCGGGCAGCGCTGCAATCTTCCTGGCGTGGGACCGAGCCAGCAGGAACATGTGGACGTAGAGGAAGAGGATGAGGAGCAGCGAGATGAGGAAGAGCACGATGAAAAAGATCTTGATGACCGTGGCGTCACAGAACGCCACCATGACCGCCCCGGCGACGCCGCATAGCGCCCAGATCCCCGCCAGGGCGGCGGCGGCTCGCCTCGTGGTCATGATGTTGTGGTAGCGCAGTGCGTGGAAGATGGTGACGTAGCGGTCCACAGCGATGGCCAGGAAGCTACAGATGCAGCCGATAAAAGACATGCAGAGCAGTGCGTCTATGATGTCATCGACCCTCCGGACGGAGTCCCCTCGGGAGTCCAGTTGTCCGACATCGCTGAACTCCATCATCAGAGTTTCCCAGGTCTTGGAGAGGGAGGAGATGGTGTTGAACGTGGCCAGGCTACAGATAAACATGTACATCGGGGAGTGGAGGTTCTTGTTGCGCACCACGGCCACCACCACCAACAGGTTCTCACTGAGAGACACCATACCCAACACTAAGAACACCAGGTGGGGGACCTTCACCACCTGACAGTCTGTGTGGTTGGAGGGGAGAGCAGAGACATCATTCATTATGGAGACCACAGACAGTGTCAGAGCAATGTCCACAGTAGATCAGAACAGGGTGTTTCAGAGTAACGTCCAGATCAGAACAGGGTGTTTCAGAGTAATGTCCAGAACAGAACAGGGTGTTTCAGAGTAATGTCCAGAACAGAACAGGGTGTTTCAGAGTAACATCCACAATAGATCAGAACAGAACAGGGTGTTTCAGAGTAACGTCCAGATCATAACAGGGTGTTTCAGAGTAATGTCCAGAACAGAACAGGGTGTTTCAGAGTAATGTCCAGAACAGGGTGTTTCAGAGTAACATCCACAATAGATCAGAACAGAACAGGGTGTTTCAGAGTAACGTCCAGATCAGATCAGAACAGGGTGTTTCAGAGTAACGTCCAGATCAGATCAGAACAGGGTGTTTCAGAGTAACGTCCAGATCAGATCAGAACAGGGTGTTTCAGAGTAACGTCCACAATAGAACAGAACAGGGTGTTTCAGAGTAACGTCCACAATAGATCAGAACAGAACAGGGTGTTTCAGAGTAACGTCCAGATCAGAACAGGGTGTTTCAGAGTAACATCCAAAACAGAACAGGGTGTTTCAGATTAACGTCCAGATCAGAACAGATCAGAACAGGGTGTTTCAGAATAGATCAGAACAGAGGCAGAGCAGGACTGTCAGAGCTTTGGTTCAGACAGATAGCTGAAATGTTTCAGCTTTGGTTCAGACAGTTGGTTGTACTGTCTCCTCAGCAGTGTGATGGCACTCTGCATGGACCTGATGGGTGGTAATTGTGATGGATCACGTTAGTAGACCAGGCACTGTAGAGAGGAGATGATTCTGGAGAGGAGAGGATTCTGGAGGAGATGATTCTGGAGAGGAGATGACTCTGGAGAGGAGATGACTCTGGAGAGGAGATGATTCTGGAGAGGAGATGATTCTGGAGAGGAGATGATTCTGGAGAGGAGATGACTCTGGAGAGGAGATGACTCTGGAGAGGAGATGACTCTGGAGAGGAGATGACTCTGGAGAGGAGATGACTCTGGAGAGGAGATGACTCTGGAGATGACACCCACCTGTGGAAAGAGAACAAAAACATTAAAGAAATTACATCAAATTTAATTGAACACATGATGAGTGTGTTATGTGTGTGTGTGTATTTGTTATGTGTGTGTGTGTGTATGTGTGTATTTGTCATGTGTGTGTGTGTATGTGTGTATTTGTTATGTGTATGTGTGTATTTGTTATGTGTGTGTGTGTTTGTTATGTGTGTGTGTGTGTGTGTTTGTTATGTGTGTGTGTGTGTATTTGTTATGTGTGTGTGTGTGTGTGTGTGTGTGTGTGTGTGTGTGTGTGTGTGTTTGTTATGGGTGTGTGTGTATGTGTGTGTTTGTTATGTGTGTGTGTGTATGTAGTGTATGTGCATATGTGGGGAAGCCAAGCCCCCCACCCCCAAAAATGTCATTTTACAACCTGTGTTGTGATAATTGTGTTGTTTTCCTTGACATCGTGATATATAGGCCTTGACATCGTGATATATACAGTGGGGCAAAAAAGTATTTAGTCAGCCACCAATTGTGCAAGTTCTCCCACTTAAAAAGATGAGAGAGGCCTGTAATTTTCATCATAGGTACACTTCAATTATGACAGACAAAATGAGAAAAAAAATCCAGAAAATCACATTGTAGGATTTTTAATGAATTTATTTGCAAATTATGGTGGAAAATAAGTATTTGGTCACCTACAAACAAGGCTCTCACAGACCTGTAACTTCTTCTTTAAGAGGCTCCTCTGTCCTCCACTCGTTACCTGTATTAATGGCACCTGTTTGAACTTGTTATCAGAATAAAAGTCACCTGTCCACAACCTCAAACAGTCACACTCCAAACTCCACTATGGCCAAGACCAAAGAGCTGTCAAAGGACACCAGAAACAAATTGTAGACCTGCACCAGGCTGGGGAGACTGAATCTGCAATAGGTAAGCAGCTTGGTTTGAAGAAATCAACTGTGGGAGCAATTATTAGGAAATGGAAGACATACAAGACCACTGATAATCTCCCTCGATCTGGGGCTCCACACAAGATCTCACCCTGTGGGGTCAAAATGATCACAAGAACGGTGAGCAAAAATCCCAGAACCACATGGGGTACCTAGTGAATGACCTGCAGAGCTGGGACCAAAGTAACAAAGCCTACCATCAGTAACACACTACACCGCCAGGGACTCAAATCCTGCAGTGCCAGACGTGTCCCCCTGCTTAAGCCAGTACATGTCCAGGCCCGTCTGAAGTTTGCTAGAGAGCATTTGGATGATCCAGAAGAAGATTGGGAGAATGTCATATGGTCAGATGAAACCAAAATATAACTTTTTGGTAAAAACTCAACTCGTCGTGTTTGGAGGACAAAGAATGCTGAGTTGCATTCAAAGAACACCATACCTACTGTGAAGCATGGGGGTGGAAACATCATGCTTTTGGGATGTTTTTCTGCAAAGGGACCAGGACGACTGATCCGTGTAAAGGAAAGAATGAATGGGGCCATGTATCGTGAGATTTTGAGTGAAAACCTCCTTCCATCAACAAGGGCATTGAAGATGAAACGTGGCTGGGTCTTTCAGCATGACAATGATCCCAAACACACCGACCAGGCAACGAAGGAGTGGCTTCGTAAGAAGCATTTCAAGGCCCTGGAGTGGCCTACCCAGTCTCCAGATCTCAACCCCATAGAAAATCTTTGGAGGGAGTTGAAAGTCTGTGTTACCCAGCAACAGCCCCAAAACATCACTGCTCTAGAGGAGATCTGCATGGAGGAATGGGCCAAAATACCAGCAACAGTGTGTGAAAACCTTGTGAAGACTTACAGAAAACATTTGACCTCTGTCTTTGCCAACAAAGGGAATATAACAAAGTATTGAAATAACTTTTGTTATTGAGCAAATACTTATTTTCCACCATAATTTGCAAATAAATTCTGTACGGAATGGCTGTGAGAAGGACCTGATCCCGTGACGGACATTGGTTAATAAGAACTGAGATATCTGAGAGAGCCGTGCGTGTGAGTAGTGCTTCAGAGCAAGGCTATGGGGAGTACGGCCACGGCCAAGCCTTAGAATTATTACATTCAGCCCAAGGGCACAATGGCCACTGTGGCAGCAAGGCATTCATTTTGTTAAAGGGCACAATGGCCACTGTGGCAGCAAGAAATTCATTTTGTTAAAGGACACAATGGCAGCAAGGCATTCATTTTGTTAAAGGGCACAATGGCCACTGTGGCAGCAAGGCAATCATGTTGTTAAAGGGCATTATGGCCAATGTGGCAGCAAGGCATTCATTATAGCCACACAAGAGGGCATCAACGGCCATGGACGCCGGGAAATTAGAGCCCTGGTATCAACAGCCTATAATGTTGTCTTAATACAGTAAACAGGATAATAACTAGGGTATCAACAGCCTATAATGTTGTGATATTACAGTAAACAGGATAATAACTAGGATATCAGCCTATAATGTTGACTACAGTAAACAGGATAATAACTAGGGTATCAGCCTATAATGTTGTGATATTACAGTAAACAGGATAATAACTAGGGTATCAACAGCCTATAATGTTGTGATATTACAGTAAACAGGATAATAACTAGGGAATCAAGAGTCTATAATGTTGTCATATTACAGTAAACAGGATAATAACTAGGGTATCAGCCTATAATGTTGACTACAGTAAACAGGATAATAACAAGTGTATCAACAGCCTATAATGTTGACTACAGTAACAGGATAATAACTAGGGTATCAGCAGAATATAATGTTATGATATTACAGTAAACAGGATAATAACTAGGGTATCAACAGCCTATAATGTTGACTACAGTAAACAGGATAATAACTAGGGTATCAGCCTATAATGTTGTGATATTACAGTAAACAGGATAATAAGTAGGGTATCAACAGTCTAAAATGTTGTGATATTACAGTAAACAGGATAATAACTAGGGTATCAACAGCCTATAATGTTATGATATTACAGTAAACAGGATAATAACTAGGGTATCAGACTATAATGTTGTGATATTACAGTAAACAGGATAATAACTAGGGTATCAACAGCCTATAATGTTATGATATTACAGTAAACAGGATAATAACTAGGGTATCAGACTATAATGTTGTGATATTACAGTAAACAGGATAATAACTAGGGTATCAACAGCCTATATTGTTGTGATATTACAGTAAACAGGATCATAACTAGGGTATCAAGAGTCTATAATGTTGTGATATTACAGTAAACAGGATAATAACTAGGGTATAAACAGTCTATAATGTTGTGATACTACAGTAAACCGGATAATAACTAGGGCATCAACAGCCTATAATGTTGACTACAGTAAACAGGATATTAACTAGGGTATCAAGAGTATATAATGTTGTGATATTACAGTAAACAGGATAATAACTAGGGTATAAACAGTCTATGTTGTTGTGATATTACAGTAAACAGGATAATAACTAGGTTATCAACAGCCTATGATATTATGATATTACAGTAAACAGGATAATAACTAGGGTATCACACTATAATGTTGTGATATTACAGTAAACAGGATAATAAGTAGGGTATCAAGAGTATATAATGTTGTGATATTACAATAAACAGGATAATAACTAGGGTATCAACAGCCTATAATGTTGACAACAGTAAACAGGATATTAACTAGGTATCAAGAGTATATAATGTTGTGATATTACAGTAAACAGGATAATAACTAGGGTATAAATGGTCTATGTTATTGTGATATTACAGTAAACAGTATAATAACTAGGGTATCAACAGCCTATAATGTTGACTACAGTAAACAGTATAATAACTAGGGTATCAACAGCCTATAATGTTGACTACAGTAAACAGGATAATAACTAGGGTATCAACAGTCTATAATGTTGTGATACTACAGTAAACAGGATAATAACTAGGGTATCAACAGCCTATAATGTTATGATATTACAGTAAACAGGATAATAACTAGGGTATCAACAGCCTATAATGTTGACTACAGTAAACAGGATAATAACTAGGGTATCAACAGCCTATAATGTTGTGATATTACAGTAAACAGTATAATAACTAGGTATCAGCCTATAATGTTGTGATATTACAGTAAACAGTATAATAACTAGGGTATCAGCCTATAATGTTGTGATATTACAGTAAACAGGATAATAACTAGGGTATCAACAGCCTATATTGTTGGAATATTACAGTAAACAGGATAATAACTAGAGTATCAAGAGTCTATAATGTTGTGATATTACAGTAAACAGGATAATAACTAGTGTATCAACAGCCTATATTGTTGTGATATTACAGTAAACAGGATCATAACAAGGGTATCAAGAGTCTATAATGTTGTGATATTACAGTAAACAGGATAATAACTAGTGTATCAACAGCCTATAATGTTGTGATACTACAGTAAACAGGATCATAACAAGGGTATCAAGAGTCTATAATGTTGTGATACTACAGTAAACCGGATAATAACTAGGGCATCAACAGCCCATAATGTTGACTACAGTAAACAGGATATTAACTAGGTATCAAGAGTATATAATGTTGTGATACTACAGTAAACCGGATAATAACTAGGGCATCAACAGCCTATAATGTTGACTACAGTAAACAGGATATTAACTAGGGTATAAACAGTCTATGTTGTTGTGATATTACAGTAAACAGGATAATAACTAGGTTATCAACAGCCTATAATGTTATGATATTACAGTAAACAGGATAATAACTAGGGTATCAAGAGTATATAATGTTGTGATATTACAGTAAACAGGATAATAACTAGGGTATAAACAGTCTGTAATGTTCTGATATTACAGTAAACAGGATAATAACTAGGGTATCAATAGCATATAATGTTATGATATTACAGTAAACAGGATAATAACTAGGGTATAAACAGTCTATGTTGTTGTGATATTACAGTAAACAGGATAATAACTAGGGTATCAATAGCATATAATGTTGACTACAGTAAACAGGATAATAACTAGGGTATCAGCCTATAATGTTGACTACAGTAAACAGGATAATAACTAGGGTATCAACAGTCTATAATGTTGTGATACTACAGTAAACAGGATAATAACTAGGGTATCACACTATAATGTTGTGATATTACAGTAAACAGGATAATAAGTAGGGTATCAAGAGTATATAATGTTGTGATATTACAATAAACAGGATAATAACTAGGGTATCAACAGCCTATAATGTTGACTACAGTAAACAGGATATTAACTAGGGTATCAAGAGTATATAATGTTGTGATATTACAGTAAACAGGATAATAACTAGGGTATAAATGGTCTATGTTGTTGTGATATTACAGTAAACAGTATAATAACTAGGGTATCAACAGCCTATAATGTTGACTACAGTAAACAGGATAATAATGTTGACTACAGTAAACAGGATAATAACTAGGGTATCAACAGTCTATAATGTTGTGATACTACAGTAAACAGGATAATAACTAGGGTATCAACAGCCTATAATGTTATTACAGTAAACAGGATAATAACTAGGGTATCAACAGCCTATAATGTTGACTACAGTAAACAGGATAATAACTAGGGTATCAACAGCCTATAATGTTGTGATATTACAGTAAACAGGATAATAACTAGGGTATCAGCCTATAATGTTGTGATCAGTAAACAGTATAATAACTAGGGTATATAAATGTTGTGATATTACAGTAAACAGGATAATAACTAGGGATATCAGGGTATCAGTTGACTACAGTAAACAGGATATTAACTGTTCAAGAGTATATAATGATATTACAGTAAACAGGATAATAACTAGGGTATAAATGGTCTATAATGTTGTGATATTACAGTAAACAGTATAATAACTAGGGTATCAACAGCCTATAATGTTGACTACAGTAAACAGTATAATAACTAGGGTATCAACAGCCTATAATGTTGACTACAGTAAACAGGATAATAACTAGGGTATCAACAGTCTATAATGTTGTGATACTACAGTAAACAGGATAATAACTAGGGTATCAACAGCCTATAATGTTATGATATTACAGTAAACAGGATAATAACTAGGGTATCAACAGCCTATAATGTTGACTACAGTAAACAGGATAATAACTAGGGTATCAACAGCCTATAATGTTGTGATATTACAGTAAACAGTATAATAACTAGGGTATCAGCCTATAATGTTGTGATATTACAGTAAACAGTATAATAACTAGGGTATCAGCCTATAATGTTGTGATATTACAGTAAACAGGATAATAACTAGGTATCAACAGCCTATATTGTTGGAATATTACAGTAAACAGGATAATAACTAGAGTATCAAGAGTCTATAATGTTGTGATATTACAGTAAACAGGATAATAACTAGTGTATCAACAGCCTATATTGTTGTGATATTACAGTAAACAGGATCATAACAAGGGTATCAAGAGTCTAAATGTTGTGATATTACAGTAAACAGGATAATAACTAGTGTATCAACAGCCTATAATGTTGTGATACTACAGTAAACAGGATCATAACAAGGGTATCAAGAGTCTATAATGTTGTGATACTACAGTAAACCGGATAATAACTAGGGCATCAACAGCCTATAATGTTGACTACAGTAAACAGGATATTAACTAGGGTATCAAGAGTATATAATGTTGTGATACTACAGTAAACCGGATAATAACTAGGGCATCAACAGCCTATAATGTTGACTACAGTAAACAGGATATTAACTAGGGTATAAACAGTCTATGTTGTTGTGATATTACAGTAAACAGGATAATAACTAGGTTATCAACAGCCTATAATGTTATGATATTACAGTAAACAGGATAATAACTAGGGTATCAAGAGTATATAATGTTGTGATATTACAGTAAACAGGATAATAACTAGGGTATCAAGAGTATATAATGTTGTGATATTACAGTAAACAGGATAATAACTAGGGTATCAATAGCATATAATGTTGTGATATTACAGTAAACAGGATAATAACTAGGGTATAAACAGTCTATGTTGTTGTGATATTACAGTAAACAGGATAATAACTAGGGTATCAATAGCATATAATGTTGACTACAGTAAACAGGATAATAACTAGGGTATCAGCCTATAATGTTGACTACAGTAAACAGGATAATAACTAGGGTATCAACAGTCTATAATGTTGTGATACTACAGTAAACAGGATAATAACTAGGGTATCACACTATAATGTTGTGATATTACAGTAAACAGGATAATAAGTAGGGTATCAAGAGTATATAATGTTGTGATATTACAATAAACAGGATAATAACTAGGGTATCAACAGCCTATAATGTTGACTACAGTAAACAGGATATTAACTAGGGTATCAAGAGTATATAATGTTGTGATATTACAGTAAACAGGATAATAACTAGGGTATAAATGGTCTATGTTGTTGTGATATTACAGTAAACAGTATAATAACTAGGGTATCAACAGCCTATAATGTTGACTACAGTAAACAGTATAATAACTAGGGTATCAACAGCCTATAATGTTGACTACAGTAAACAGGATAATAACTAGGGTATCAACAGTCTATAATGTTGTGATACTACAGTAAACAGGATAATAACTAGGTATCAACAGCCTATAATGTTATGATATTACAGTAAACAGGATAATAACTAGGGTATCAACAGCCTATAATGTTGACTACAGTAAACAGGATAATAACTAGGGTATCAACAGCCTATAATGTTGTGATATTACAGTAAACAGTATAATAACTAGGGTATCAGCCTATAATGTTGTGATATTACAGTAAACAGTATAATAACTAGGGTATCAGCCTATAATGTTGTGATATTACAGTAAACAGGATAATAACTAGGGTATCAACAGCCTATATTGTTGGAATATTACAGTAAACAGGATAATAACTAGAGTATCAAGAGTCTATAATGTTGTGATATTACAGTAAACAGGATAATAACTAGTGTATCAACAGCCTATATTGTTGTGATATTACAGTAAACAGGATCATAACAAGGGTATCAAGAGTCTATAATGTTGTGATATTACAGTAAACAGGATAATAACTAGTGTATCAACAGCCTATAATGTTGTGATACTACAGTAAACAGGATCATAACAAGGGTATCAAGAGTCTATAATGTTGTGATACTACAGTAAACCGGATAATAACTAGGGCATCAACAGCCTATAATGTTGACTACAGTAAACAGGATATTAACTAGGGTATCAAGAGTATATAATGTTGTGATACTACAGTAAACCGGATAATAACTAGGGCATCAACAGCCTATAATGTTGACTACAGTAAACAGGATATTAACTAGGGTATAAACAGTCTATGTTGTTGTGATATTACAGTAAACAGGATAATAACTAGGTTATCAACAGCCTATAATGTTATGATATTACAGTAAACAGGATAATAACTAGGGTATCAAGAGTATATAATGTTGTGATATTACAGTAAACAGGATAATAACTAGGGTATAAACAGTCTGTTGTTCTGATATTACAGTAAACAGGATAATAACTAGGGTATCAATAGCATATAATGTTGTGATATTACAGTAAACAGGATAATAACTAGGGTATAAACAGTCTATGTTGTTGTGATATTACAGTAAACAGGATAATAACTAGGGTATCAATAGCATATAATGTTGACTACAGTAAACAGGATAATAACTAGGGTATCAGCCTATAATGTTGACTACAGTAAACAGGATAATAACTAGGGTATCAACAGTCTATAATGTTGTGATACTACAGTAAACAGGATAATAACTAGGGTATCAACAGCCTATAATGTTATGATATTACAGTAAACAGGATAATAACTAGGGTATCAACAGCCTATAATGTTGACTACAGTAAACAGGATAATAACTAGGGTATCAACAGCCTATAATGTTGTGATATTACAGTAAACAGTATAATAACTAGGGTATCAGCCTATAATTTTGTGATATTACAGTAAACAGTATAATAACTAGGGTATCAGCCTATAATGTTGTGATGTTACAGTAAACAGGATAATAAGTAGGGTATCAACAGTCTAAAATGTTGTGATATTACAGTAAACAGGATAATAACTGGGGTATCAGCCTATAATGTTACGATATTACAGTAAACAGGATAATAACTAGGGTATCAGCCTATAATGTTGTGATATTACAGTAAACAGGATAATAACTAGGGTATCAACAGCCTATAATGTTGTGATATTACAGTAAACAGGATAATAACTAGGGAATCAAGAGTCTATAATGTTGTCATATTACAGTAAACAGGATAATAACTAGGGTATCAGCCTATAATGTTGACTACAGTAAACAGGATAATAACAAGTGTATCAACAGCCTATAATGTTGACTACAGTAACAGGATAATAACTAGGGTATCAGCAGAATATAATGTTATGATATTACAGTAAACAGGATAATAACTAGGGTATCAACAGCCTATAATGTTGACTACAGTAAACAGGATAATAACTAGGGTATCAGCCTATAATGTTGTGATATTACAGTAAACAGGATAATAAGTAGGGTATCAACAGTCTAAAATGTTGTGATATTACAGTAAACAGGATAATAACTAGGGTATCAACAGCCTATAATGTTATGATATTACAGTAAACAGGATAATAACTAGGGTATCAGACTATAATGTTGTGATATTACAGTAAACAGGATAATAACTAGGGTATCAACAGCCTATAATGTTATGATATTACAGTAAACAGGATAATAACTAGGGTATCAGACTATAATGTTGTGATATTACAGTAAACAGGATAATAACTAGGGTATCAACAGCCTATATTGTTGTGATATTACAGTAAACAGGATCATAACTAGGGTATCAAGAGTCTATAATGTTGTGATATTACAGTAAACAGGATAATAACTAGGGTATAAACAGTCTATAATGTTGTGATACTACAGTAAACCGGATAATAACTAGGGCATTAACAGCCTATAATGTTGACTACAGTAAACAGGATATTAACTAGGGTATCAAGAGTATATAATGTTGTGATATTACAGTAAACAGGATAATAACTAGGGTATAAACAGTCTATGTTGTTGTGATATTACAGTAAACAGGATAATAACTAGGTTATCAACAGCCTATAATATTATGATATTACAGTAAACAGGATAATAACTAGGGTATCACACTATAATGTTGTGATATTACAGTAAACAGGATAATAAGTAGGGTATCAAGAGTATATAATGTTGTGATATTACAATAAACAGGATAATAACTAGGGTATCAACAGCCTATAATGTTGACTACAGTAAACAGGATATTAACTAGGGTATCAAGAGTATATAATGTTGTGATATTACAGTAAACAGGATAATAACTAGGGTATAAATGGTCTGTTGTTGTGATATTACAGTAAACAGTATAATAACTAGGGTATCAACAGCCTATAATGTTGACTACAGTAAACAGGATATTAACTAGGGTATAAACAGTCTATGTTGTTGTGATATTACAGTAAACAGGATAATAACTAGGTTATCAACAGCCTATAATGTTATGATATTACAGTAAACAGGATAATAACTAGGGTATCAAGAGTATATAATGTTGTGATATTACAGTAAACAGGATAATAACTAGGGTATAAACAGTCTGTTGTTCTGATATTACAGTAAACAGGATAATAACTAGGGTATCAATAGCATATAATGTTGTGATATTACAGTAAACAGGATAATAACTAGGGTATAAACAGTCTATGTTGTTGTGATATTACAGTAAACAGGATAATAACTAGGGTATCAATAGCATATAATGTTGACTACAGTAAACAGGATAATAACTAGGGTATCAGCCTATAATGTTGACTACAGTAAACAGGATAATAACTAGGGTATCAACAGTCTATAATGTTGTGATACTACAGTAAACAGGATAATAACTAGGGTATCAACAGCCTATAATGTTATGATATTACAGTAAACAGGATAATAACTAGGGTATCAACAGCCTATAATGTTGACTACAGTAAACAGGATAATAACTAGGGTATCAACAGCCTATAATGTTGTGATATTACAGTAAACAGTATAATAACTAGGGTATCAGCCTATAATTTTGTGATATTACAGTAAACAGTATAATAACTAGGGTATCAGCCTATAATGTTGTGATGTTACAGTAAACAGGATAATAAGTAGGGTATCAACAGTCTAAAATGTTGTGATATTACAGTAAACAGGATAATAACTGGGGTATCAGCCTATAATGTTACGATATTACAGTAAACAGGATAATAACTAGGGTATCAGACTATAATGTTGTGATATTACAGTAAACAGGATAATAACTAGGGTATCAACAGCCTATAATGTTGTGATATTACAGTAAACAGGATAATAACTAGGGAATCAAGAGTCTATAATGTTGTCATATTACAGTAAACAGGATAATAACTAGGGTATCAGCCTATAATGTTGACTACAGTAAACAGGATAATAACAAGTGTATCAACAGCCTATAATGTTGACTACAGTAACAGGATAATAACTAGGGTATCAGCAGAATATAATGTTATGATATTACAGTAAACAGGATAATAACTAGGGTATCAACAGCCTATAATGTTGACTACAGTAAACAGGATAATAACTAGGGTATCAGCCTATAATGTTGTGATATTACAGTAAACAGGATAATAAGTAGGGTATCAACAGTCTAAAATGTTGTGATATTACAGTAAACAGGATAATAACTAGGGTATCAACAGCCTATAATGTTATGATATTACAGTAAACAGGATAATAACTAGGGTATCAGACTATAATGTTGTGATATTACAGTAAACAGGATAATAACTAGGGTATCAACAGCCTATAATGTTATGATATTACAGTAAACAGGATAATAACTAGGGTATCAAGAGTCTATAATGTTGTGATATTACAGTAAACAGGATAATAACTAGGGTATCAACAGCCTATATTGTTTTGATATTACAGTAAACAGGATCATAACTAGGGTATCAAGAGTCTATAATGTTGTGATATTACAGTAAACAGGATAATAACTAGGGTATAAACAGTCTATAATGTTGTGATACTACAGTAAACCGGATAATAACTAGGGCATTAACAGCCTATAATGTTGACTACAGTAAACAGGATATTAACTAGGGTATCAAGAGTATATAATGTTGTGATATTACAGTAAACAGGATAATAACTAGGGTATAAACAGTCTATGTTGTTGTGATATTACAGTAAACAGGATAATAACTAGGTTATCAACAGCCTATAATATTATGATATTACAGTAAACAGGATAATAACTAGGGTATCACACTATAATGTTGTGATATTACAGTAAACAGGATAATAAGTAGGGTATCAAGAGTATATAATGTTGTGATATTACAATAAACAGGATAATAACTAGGGTATCAACAGCCTATAATGTTGACTACAGTAAACAGGATATTAACTAGGGTATCAAGAGTATATAATGTTGTGATATTACAGTAAACAGGATAATAACTAGGGTATAAATGGTCTGTTGTTGTGATATTACAGTAAACAGTATAATAACTAGGGTATCAACAGCCTATAATGTTGACTACAGTAAACAGTATAATAACTAGGGTATCAACAGCCTATAATGTTGACTACAGTAAACAGGATAATAACTAGGGTATCAACAGTCTATAATGTTGTGATACTACAGTAAACAGGATAATAACTAGGGTATCAACAGCCTATAATGTTATGATATTACAGTAAACAGGATAATAACTAGGGTATCAACAGCCTATAATGTTGACTACAGTAAACAGGATAATAACTAGGGTATCAACAGCCTATAATGTTGTGATATTACAGTAAACAGTATAATAACTAGGGTATCAGCCTATAATGTTGTGATATTACAGTAAACAGTATAATAACTAGGGTATCAGCCTATAATGTTGTGATATTACAGTAAACAGGATAATAACTAGGGTATCAACAGCCTATATTGTTGGAATATTACAGAAAACAGGATAATAACTAGAGTATCAAGAGTCTATAATGTTGTGATATTACAGTAAACAGGATAATAACTAGTGTATCAACAGCCTATATTGTTGTGATATTACAGTAAACAGGATCATAACAAGGGTATCAAGAGTCTATAATGTTGTGATATTACAGTAAACAGGATAATAACTAGGGTATCAACAGCCTATATTGTTGGAATATTACAGTAAACAGGATAATAACTAGAGTATCAAGAGTCTATAATGTTGTGATATTACAGTAAACAGGATAATAACTAGTGTATAAACTGTCTATAATGTTGTGATACTACAGTAAACCGGATAATAACTAGGGCATCAACAGCCTATAATGTTGACTACAGTAAACAGGATATTAACTAGGGTATCAAGAGTATATAATGTTGTGATACTACAGTAAACAGTATAATAACTAGGGTATCAACAGCCTATAATGTTGACTACAGTAAACAGGATAATAACTAGGGTATCAACAGTCTATAATGTTGTGATACTACAGTAAACAGGATAATAACTAGGGTATCAACAGCCTATAATGTTGTGATATTACAGTAAACAGGATAATAACTAGTGTATCAACAGCCTATATTGTTGTGATATTACAGTAAACAGGATCATAACAAGGGTATCAACAGCCTATAATGTTATGATATTACAGTAAACAGGATAATAACTAGGGTATAAACAGTCTATGTTGTTGTGATATTACAGTAAACAGGATAATAACTAGGGTATCAATAGCATATAATGTTGACTACAGTAAACAGGATAATAACTACGGTATCAGCCTATAATGTTGACTACAGTAAACAGGATAATAACTAGGGTATCAACAGTCTATAATGTTGTGATACTACAGTAAACAGGATAATAACTAGGGTATCAACAGCCTATAATGTTATGATATTACAGTAAACAGGATAATAACTAGGGTATCAACAGCCTATAATGTTGACTACAGTAAACAGGATAATAACTAGGGTATCAACAGCCTATAATGTTGTGATATTACAGTAAACAGTATAATAACTAGGGTATCAGCCTATAATGTTGTGATATTACAGTAAACAGGATAATAACTAGGGTATCAACAGCCTATAATGTTGTGATATTACAGTAAACAGGATAATAACTAGGGAATCAAGAGTCTATAATGTTGTCATATTACAGTAAACAGGATAATAACTAGGGTATCAGCCTATAATGTTGACTACAGTAAACAGGATAATAACAAGTGTATCAACAGCCTATGATGTTGACTACAGTAACAGGATAATAACTAGGGTATCAGCAGAATATAATGTTATGATATTACAGTAAACAGGATAATAACTAGGGTATCAACAGCCTATAATGTTGACTACAGTAAACAGGATAATAACTAGGGTATCAGCCTATAATGTTGTGATATTACAGTAAACAGGATAATAAGTAGGGTATCAACAGTCTAAAATGTTGTGATATTACAGTAAACAGGATAATAACTAGGGTATCAACAGCCTATAATGTTATGATATTACAGTAAACAGGATAATAACTAGGGTATCAGACTATAATGTTGTGATATTACAGTAAACAGGATAATAACTAGGGTATCAACAGCCTATAATGTTATGATATTACAGTAAACAGGATAATAACTAGGGTATCAGACTATAATGTTGTGATATTACAGTAAACAGGATAATAACTAGGGTATCAACAGCCTATATTGTTGTGATATTACAGTAAACAGGATCATAACTAGGGTATCAAGAGTCTATAATGTTGTGATATTACAGTAAACAGGATAATAACTAGGGTATAAACAGTCTATAATGTTGTGATACTACAGTAAACCGGATAATAACTAGGGCATCAACAGCCTATAATGTTGACTACAGTAAACAGGATATTAACTAGGGTATCAAGAGTATATAATGTTGTGATATTACAGTAAACAGGATAATAACTAGGGTATAAACAGTCTGTTGTTGTGATATTACAGTAAACAGGATAATAACTAGGTTATCAACAGCCTATAATATTATGATATTACAGTAAACAGGATAATAACTAGGGTATCACACTATAATGTTGTGATATTACAGTAAACAGGATAATAAGTAGGGTATCAAGAGTATATAATGTTGTGATATTACAATAAACAGGATAATAACTAGGGTATCAACAGCCTATAATGTTGACTACAGTAAACAGGATATTAACTAGGGTATCAAGAGTATATAATGTTGTGATATTACAGTAAACAGGATAATAACTAGGGTATAAATGGTCTGTTGTTGTGATATTACAGTAAACAGTATAATAACTAGGGTATCAACAGCCTATAATGTTGACTACAGTAAACAGTATAATAACTAGGTATCAACAGCCTATAATGTTGACTACAGTAAACAGGATAATAACTAGGGTATCAACAGTCTATAATGTTGTGATACTACAGTAAACAGGATAATAACTAGGGTATCAACAGCCTATAATGTTATGATATTACAGTAAACAGGATAATAACTAGGGTATCAACAGCCTATAATGTTGACTACAGTAAACAGGATAATAACTAGGGTATCAACAGCCTATAATGTTGTGATATTACAGTAAACAGTATAATAACTAGGGTATCAGCCTATAATGTTGTGATATTACAGTAAACAGTATAATAACTAGGGTATCAGCCTATAATGTTGTGATGTTACAGTAAACAGGATAATAAGTAGGGTATCAACAGTCTAAAATGTTGTGATATTACAGTAAACAGGATAATAACTAGGGTATCAACAGCCTATAATGTTATGATATTACAGTAAACAGGATAATAACTAGGGTATCAGCCTATAATGTTGTGATATTACAATAAACAGGATAATAACTAGGGTATCAACAGCCTATAATGTTGTGATATTACAGTAAACAGGATCATAACTAGGGTATCAAGAGTCTATAATGTTGTGATATTACAGTAAACAGGATAATAACTAGGGTATCACCCTATAATGTTGACTACAGTAAACAGGATAATAACAAGGATATCAACAGCCTATAATGTTGACTACAGTAACAGGATATTAACTAGGGTATCAACAGTCTATAATGTTATGATATTACAGTAAACAGGATAATAACTAGGTATCAACAGCCTATAATGTTGACTACAGTAAACAGGATAATAACTAGGGTATCAGCCTATAATGTTGTGATATTACAGTAAACAGGATAATAACTAGGTATCAACAGTCTAAAATGTTGTGATATTACAGTAAACAGGATAATAACTAGGGTATCAACAGCCTATAATGTTATGATATTACAATAAACAGGATAATAACTAGGGTATCAGACTATAATGTTGTGATATTACAGTAAACAGGATAATAACTAGGGTATCAACAGCCTATAATGTTGGAATATTACAGTAAACAGGATAATAACTAGGGTATCAAGAGTCTATAATGTTGTGATATTACAGTAAACAGGATAATAACTAGGGTATCAACAGCCTATATTGTTGTGATATTACAGTAAACAGGATCATAACTAGGGTATCAAGAGTCTATAATGTTGTGATATTACAGTAAACAGGATAATAACTAGGGTATAAACAGTCTATGTTGTTGTGATATTACAGTAAACAGGATAATAACTAGGGTATCAATAGCCTATAATGTTGACTACAGTAAACAGGATAATAACTAGGGTATCAGCCTATAATGTTGACTACAGTAAACAGGATAATAACTACGGTATCAACAGTCTATAATGTTGTGATATTACAGTAACAGGATAATAACTAGGTATCAACAGCCTATAATGTTATGATATTACAGTAAACAGGATAATAACTAGGGTATCAACAGCCTATAATGTTATGATATTACAGTAAACAGGATAATAACTAGGGTATCAACAGCCTATAATGTTGACTACAGTAAACAGGATAATAACTAGGGTATCAACAGCCTATAATGTTATGATATTACAGTAAACAGGATAATAACTAGGTATCAACAGCCTATAATGTTATGATATTACAGTAAACAGGATAATAACTAGGGTATCAGCCTATAATGTTGTGATATTACAATAAACAGGATAATAACTAGGGTATCAACAGCCTATAATGTTGTGATATTACAGTAAACAGGATCATAACTAGGGTATCAAGAGTCTATAATGTTGTGATATTACAGTAAACAGGATAATAACTAGGGTATCACCCTATAATGTTGACTACAGTAAACAGGATAATAACAAGGATATCAACAGCCTATAATGTTGACTACAGTAACAGGATATTAACTAGGGTATCAACAGTCTATAATGTTATGATATTACAGTAAACAGGATAATAACTAGGGTATCAACAGCCTATAATGTTGACTACAGTAAACAGGATAATAACTAGGGTATCAGCCTATAATGTTGTGATATTACAGTAAACAGGATAATAACTAGGGTATCAACAGTCTAAAATGTTGTGATATTACAGTAAACAGGATAATAACTAGGGTATCAACAGCCTATAATGTTATGATATTACAGTAAACAGGATAATAACTAGGGTATCAGACTATAATGTTGTGATATTACAGTAAACAGGATAATAACTAGGGTATCAACAGCCTATAATGTTGGAATATTACAGTAAACAGGATAATAACTAGGGTATCAAGAGTCTATAATGTTGTGATATTACAGTAAACAGGATAATAACTAGGGTATCAACAGCCTATATTGTTGTGATATTACAGTAAACAGGATCATAACTAGGGTATCAAGAGTCTATAATGTTGTGATATTACAGTAAACAGGATAATAACTAGGGTATAAACAGTCTATGTTGTTGTGATATTACAGTAAACAGGATAATAACTAGGGTATCAATAGCCTATAATGTTGACTACAGTAAACAGGATAATAACTAGGGTATCAGCCTATAATGTTGACTACAGTAAACAGGATAATAACTACGGTATCAACAGTCTATAATGTTGTGATATTACAGTAAACAGGATAATAACTAGGGTATCAACAGTCTATAATGTTGTGATATTACAGTAAACAGGATAATAACTAGGGTATCAACAGCCTATAATGTTATGATATTACAGTAAACAGGATAATAACTAGGGTATCAACAGCCTATAATGTTGACTACAGTAAACAGGATAATAACTAGGGTATCAACAGCCTATAATGTTATGATATTACAGTAAACAGGATAATAACTAGGGTATCAGCCTATAATGTTGTGATACTACAGTAAAACAGGATAATAACTAGGGTATCAGCCTATAATGTTGTGATATTACAGTCAACAGGATAATAACTAGGGTATCAACAGTCTATAATGTTGTGATATTACAGTAAACAGGATCATAACTAGGGTATCAAGAGTCTATAATGTTGTGATATTACAGTAAACAGGATAATAACTAGGGTATCAACCTATAATGTTGACTACAGTAAACAGGATAATAACAAGGATATCAACAGCCTATAATGTTGACTACAGTGTATCAACAGTGATATATACAGTAAACAGGATAATAACTAGGGTATCAACAGCCTATAATGTTGACTACAGTAAACAGGATAATAACTAGTATCAGCCTATAATGTTGTGATATTACAGTAAACAGGATAATAACTAATCAGTCTATATATTACAGTAAACAGGATAATAACTAGGGTATCAACAGCCTATAATGTTATGATATTACAGTAAACAGGATAATAACTAGGATCAACTATAATGTTGTGATATTACAGTAAACAGGATAATAACTAATCAACAGCCTATAATGTTGGAATATTACAGTAAACAGGATAATAACTAGGGTATCAAGAGTCTATAATGTTGTGATATTACAGTAAACAGGATAATAACTAGGGTATCAACAGCCTATATTGTTGTGATATTACAGTAAACAGGATAATAACTAGGGTATCAAGAGTCTATAATGTTGTGATATTACAGTAAACAGGATAATAACTAGTATAAACAGTCTATGATATTACAGTAAACAGGATAATAACTAGGGTATCAACAGCCTATAATGTTGACTACAGTAAACAGGATAATAACTAGGGTATCAGCCTATAATGCCAACAGTATAATGTTGTGATATTACAGTAAACAGGATAATAACTAGGGTATAAACAGTCTATAATTGTGATATTACAGTAAACAGGATAATAACTAGGTTATCAACAGCCTATAATATTATGATATTACAGTAAACAGGATAATAACTAGGGTATCACACTAATGTTGTGATATTACAGTAAACAGGATAATAAGTAGGGTATCAAGAGTATATAATGTTGTGATATTACAATAAACAGGATAATAACTAAACAGCCTATAATGTTGACTACAGTAAACAGGATATTAACTAGGGTATCAAGAGTATATAATGTTGTGATATTACAGTAAACAGGATAATAACTAGGGTATAAATGGTCTATGTTGTTGTGATATTACAGTAAACAGTATAATAACTAGGGTATCAACAGCCTATAATGTTGACTATAAACAGTATAATAACTAGTGATAATGTTGACTACAGTAAACAGGATAATAACTAGGGTATCAACAGTCTATAATGTTGTGATATTACAGTAAACAGGATAATAACTAGGGTATCAACAGCCTATAATGTTATGATATTACAGTAAACAGGATAATAACTAGGGTATCAACAGCCTATAATGTTGACTACAGTAAACAGGATAATAACTAGGTATCAACAGCCTATAATGTTGTGATATTACAGTAAACAGTATAATAACTAGGGTATCAGCCTATAATGTTGTGATATTACAGTAAACAGTATAATAACTAGGTATCAGCCTATAATGTTGTGATATTACAGTAAACAGGATAATAACTAGGGTATCAACAGTCTATAAATGTTGTGATATTACAGTAAACAGGATAATAACTAGGGTATCAACAGCCTATAATGTTGATATTACAGTAAACAGGATAATAACTAATCAGGTTGTGATATCAACAAACAGCCTATAATGTTGTGATATTACAGTAAACAGGATAATAACTAGGGTATCAAGAGTCTATAATGTTGTGATATTACAGTAAACAGGATAATAACTAGGGTATCACCCTATAATGTTGACTACAGTAAACAGGATAACAAGGATATCAACAGCCTATAATGTACAGTAAACAGGATATAACTAGGTATCAACAGCCTATAATGTTGACTACAGTAAACAGGATAATAACTAGGGTATCAGCCTATAATGTTGTGATATTACAGTAAACAGGATAATAACTAGGGTATCAACAGTCTAAAATGTTGTGATATTACAGTAAACAGGATAATAACTAGGGTATCAACAGCCTATAATGTTATGATATTACAATAAACAGGATAATAACTAGGGTATCAGACTATAATGTTGTGATATTACAGTAAACAGGATAATAACTAGGGTATCAACAGCCTATAATGTTGGAATATTACAGTAAACAGGATAATAACTAGGGTATCAAGAGTCTATAATGTTGTGATATTACAGTAAACAGGATAATAACTAGGGTATCAACAGCCTATATTGTTGTGATATTACAGTAAACAGGATCATAACTAGGGTATCAAGAGTCTATAATGTTGTGATATTACAGTAAACAGGATAATAACTAGGGTAAAACAGTCTATGTTGTTGATATTACAGTAAACAGGATAATAACTAGGGTATCAATAGCCTATAATGTTGACTACAGTAAACAGGATAATAACTAGGGTATCAGCCTATAATGTTGACTACAGTAAACAGGATAATAACTACGGTATCAACAGTCTATAATGTTGTGATATTACAGTAACAGGATAATAACTAGGGTATCAACAGCCTATAATGTTATGATATTACAGTAAACAGGATAATAACTAGGGTATCAACAGCCTATAATGTTATGATATTACAGTAAACAGGATAATAACTAGGATCAACAGCCTATAATGTTGACTACAGTAAACAGGATAATAACTAGGTATCAACAGCCTATAATGTTATGATATTACAGTAAACAGGATAATAACTAGGGTATCAACAGCCTATAATGTTATGATATTACAGTAAACAGGATAATAACTAGGGTATCAGCCTATAATGTTGTGATATTACAATAAACAGGATAATAACTAGGGTATCAACAGCCTATAATGTTGTGATATTACAGTAAACAGGATCATAACTAGGGTATCAAGAGTCTATAATGTTGTGATATTACAGTAAACAGGATAATAACTAGGGTATCACCCTATAATGTTGACTACAGTAAACAGGATAATAACAAGGATATCAACAGCCTATAATGTTGACTACAGTAACAGGATATTAACTAGGGTATCAACAGTCTATAATGTTATGATATTACAGTAAACAGGATAATAACTAGGGTATCAACAGCCTATAATGTTGACTACAGTAAACAGGATAATAACTAGGGTATCAGCCTATAATGTTGTGATATTACAGTAAACAGGATAATAACTAGGGTATCAACAGTCTAAAATGTTGTGATATTACAGTAAACAGGATAATAACTAGGGTATCAACAGCCTATAATGTTATGATATTACAGTAAACAGGATAATAACTAGGGTATCAGACTATAATGTTGTGATATTACAGTAAACAGGATAATAACTAGGGTATCAACAGCCTATAATGTTGGAATATTACAGTAAACAGGATAATAACTAGGGTATCAAGAGTCTATAATGTTGTGATATTACAGTAAACAGGATAATAACTAGGGTATCAACAGCCTATATTGTTGTGATATTACAGTAAACAGGATCATAACTAGGGTATCAAGAGTCTATAATGTTGTGATATTACAGTAAACAGGATAATAACTAGGGTATAAACAGTCTATGTTGTTGTGATATTACAGTAAACAGGATAATAACTAGGGTATCAATAGCCTATAATGTTGACTACAGTAAACAGGATAATAACTAGGGTATCAGCCTATAATGCTGACTACAGTAAACAGGATAATAACTACGGTATCAACAGTCTATAATGTTGTGATATTACAGTAACAGGATAATAACTAGGGTATCAACAGCCTATAATGTTATGATATTACAGTAAACAGGATAATAACTAGGTTATCAACAGCCTATAATGTTGTGATATTACAGTAAACAGTATAATAACTAGGGTATCAGCCTATAATGTTGTGATATTACAGTAAACAGTATAATAACTAGGGTATCAGCCTATAATGTTGTGATGTTACAGTAAACAGGATAATAAGTAGGGTATCAACAGCCTATAATGTTATGATATTACAGTAACAGGATAATAACTAGGGTATCAACAGCCTATAATGTTATGATATTACAGTAAACAGGATAATAACTAGGGTATCAACAGCCTATAATGTTGACTACAGTAAACAGGATAATAACTAGGGTATCAACAGCCTATAATGTTATGATATTACAGTAAACAGGATAATAACTAGGGTATCAACAGCCTATAATGTTATGATATTACAGTAAACAGGATAATAACTAGGGTATCAGCCTATAATGTTGTGATATTACAATAAACAGGATAATAACTAGGGTATCAACAGCCTATAATGTTGTGATATTACAGTAAACAGGATCATAACTAGGGTATCAAGAGTCTATAATGTTGTGATATTACAGTAAACAGGATAATAACTAGGGTATCACCCTATAATGTTGACTACAGTAAACAGGATAATAACAAGGATATCAACAGCCTATAATGTTGACTACAGTAACAGGATATTAACTAGGGTATCAACAGTCTATAATGTTATGATATTACAGTAAACAGGATAATAACTAGGGTATCAACAGCCTATAATGTTGACTACAGTAAACAGGATAATAACTAGGGTATCAGCCTATAATGTTGTGATATTACAGTAAACAGGATAATAACTAGGGTATCAACAGTCTAAAATGTTGTGATATTACAGTAAACAGGATAATAACTAGGGTATCAACAGCCTATAATGTTATGATATTACAGTAAACAGGATAATAACTAGGGTATCAGACTATAATGTTGTGATATTACAGTAAACAGGATAATAACTAGGGTATCAACAGCCTATAATGTTGGAATATTACAGTAAACAGGATAATAACTAGGGTATCAAGAGTCTATAATGTTGTGATATTACAGTAAACAGGATAATAACTAGGGTATCAACAGCCTATATTGTTGTGATATTACAGTAAACAGGATCATAACTAGGGTATCAAGAGTCTATAATGTTGTGATATTACAGTAAACAGGATAATAACTAGGGTATAAACAGTCTATGTTGTTGTGATATTACAGTAAACAGGATAATAACTAGGGTATCAATAGCCTATAATGTTGACTACAGTAAACAGGATAATAACTAGGGTATCAGCCTATAATGCTGACTACAGTAAACAGGATAATAACTACGGTATCAACAGTCTATAATGTTGTGATATTACAGTAACAGGATAATAACTAGGGTATCAACAGCCTATAATGTTATGATATTACAGTAAACAGGATAATAACTAGGTTATCAACAGCCTATAATGTTGTGATATTACAGTAAACAGGATAATAACTAGGGTATCAATATAATGTTGTGATATTACAGTAAACAGTATAATAACGGGTATCAGCCTATAATGTTGTGATATTACAGTAAACAGGATAATAAGTAGGGTATCAACAGTATATAATGTTGTGATATTACAGTAAACAGGATAATAACTAGGGTATCAACAGCCTATAATGTTGATATTACAGTAAACAGGATAATAACTAGGGTATCAAAACAGGAGTATATAATGTTGTGATATTACAGTAAACAGGATAATAACTAGGCCTATAATGTATAAACAGCCTATAATGTTGTGATATTACAGTAAACAGGATAATAACTAGGGTATCAACAGCCTATAATGTTGACTATTACAGTAAACAGGATAATAACTAGGGTATCAAGAGTCTATAATGTTGTGATATTACAGTAAACAGGATAATAACTAGGGTATCAACAGCCTATAATGTTGTGATATTACAGTAAACAGGATAATAACTAGGGTATCAAGAGTCTATAATGTTGTGATATTACAGTAAACAGGATAATAACTAGGGTATAAACAGTCTATGTTGTTGTGATATTACAGTAAACAGGATAATAACTAGGGTATCAATAGCCTATAATGTTGACTACAGATAATAACTACAGTAAACAGGATAATAACTAGGTATCAACAGCCTATAATGTTGTGATATTACAGTAAACAGGATAATAACTAGGGTATCAACAGCCTATAATGTTATGATATTACAGTAAACAGGATAATAACTAGGTTATCAACAGCCTATAATGTTGTGATATTACAGTAAACAGTATAATAACTAGGGTATCAGCCTATAATGTTGTGATATTACAGTAAACAGTATAATAACTAGGGTATCAGCCTATAATGTTGTGATGTTACAGTAAACAGGATAATAAGTAGGGTATCAACAGTCTAAAATGTGATATTACAGTAAACAGGATAATAACTAGGGTATCAACAGCCTATAATGTTATGATATTACAGTAAACAGGATAATAACTAGGGTATCAGCCTATAATGTTGTGATATTACAATAAACAGGATAATAACTAGGGTATCAACAGCCTATAATGTTGTGATATTACAGTAAACAGGATCATAACTAGGGTATCAAGAGTCTATAATGTTGTGATATTACAGTAAACAGGATAATAACTAGGGTATCACCCTATAATGTTGACTACAGTAAACAGGATAATAACAAGGATATCAACAGCCTATAATGTTGACTACAGTAACAGGATATTAACTAGGGTATCAACAGTCTATAATGTTATGATATTACAGTAAACAGGATAATAACTAGGGTATCAACAGCCTATAATGTTGACTACAGTAAACAGGATAATAACTAGGGTATCAGCCTATAATGTTGTGATATTACAGTAAACAGGATAATAACTAGGGTATCAACAGTCTAAAATGTTGTGATATTACAGTAAACAGGATAATAACTAGGGTATCAACAGCCTATAATGTTATGATATTACAATAAACAGGATAATAACTAGGATCAGACTATAATGTTGTGATATTACAGTAAACAGGATAATAACTAGGGTATCAACAGCCTATAATGTTGGAATATTACAGTAAACAGGATAATAACTAGGGTATCAAGAGTCTATAATGTTGTGATATTACAGTAAACAGGATAATAACTAGGGTATCAACAGCCTATATTGTTGTGATATTACAGTAAACAGGATCATAACTAGGGTATCAAGAGTCTATAATGTTGTGATATTACAGTAAACAGGATAATAACTAGGGTATAAACAGTCTATGTTGTTGTGATATTACAGTAAACAGGATAATAACTAGGGTATCAATAGCCTATAATGTTGACTACAGTAAACAGGATAATAACTAGGGTATCAGCCTATAATGTTGACTACAGTAAACAGGATAATAACTACGGTATCAACAGTCTATAATGTTGTGATATTACAGTAACAGGATAATAACTAGGGTATCAACAGCCTATAATGTTATGATATTACAGTAAACAGGATAATAACTAGGGTATCAACAGCCTATAATGTTATGATATTACAGTAAACAGGATAATAACTAGGGTATCAACAGCCTATAATGTTGACTACAGTAAACAGGATAATAACTAGGGTATCAACAGCCTATAATGTTATGATATTACAGTAAACAGGATAATAACTAGGGTATCAACAGCCTATAATGTTATGATATTACAGTAAACAGGATAATAACTAGGGTATCAGCCTATAATGTTGTGATATTACAATAAACAGGATAATAACTAGGGTATCAACAGCCTATAATGTTGTGATATTACAGTAAACAGGATCATAACTAGGGTATCAAGAGTCTATAATGTTGTGATATTACAGTAAACAGGATAATAACTAGGGTATCACCCTATAATGTTGACTACAGTAAACAGGATAATAACAAGGATATCAACAGCCTATAATGTTGACTACAGTAACAGGATATTAACTAGGGTATCAACAGTCTATAATGTTATGATATTACAGTAAACAGGATAATAACTAGGGTATCAACAGCCTATAATGTTGACTACAGTAAACAGTATAATAACTAGGGTATCAACAGCCTATAATGTTGACTACAGTAAACAGGATAATAACTAGGGTATCAACAGTCTATAATGTTGTGATACTACAGTAAACAGGATAATAACTAGGGTATCAACAGCCTATAATGTTATGATATTACAGTAAACAGGATAATAACTAGGGTATCAGACTATAATGTTGTGATATTACAGTAAACAGGATAATAACTAGGGTATCAACAGCCTATATTGTTGTGATATTACAGTAAACAGGATCATAACTAGGGTATCAAGAGTCTATAATGTTGTGATATTACAGTAAACAGGATAATAACTAGGGTATCAACAGCCTATATTGTTTTGATATTACAGTAAACAGGATCATAACTAGGGTATCAAGAGTCTATAATGTTGTGATATTACAGTAAACAGGATAATAACTAGGGTATAAACAGTCTATGTTGTTGTGATATTACAGTAAACAGGATAATAACTAGGGTATCAATAGCCTATAATGTTGACTACAGTAAACAGGATAATAACTAGTAACTACAGTAAACAGGATAATAACTAGGGTATCAACAGTCTAATGTTGTGATATTACAGTAAACAGGATAATAACAGTAAAACAGTCTGGATATTACAGTACAGGATAATAACTAGGTTATCAGCCTATAATGTTATGATATTACAGTAAACAGGATAATAACTAATCACATAATGGATAACAGTAAACAGGATAATAAGTAGGGTATCAAGAGTATATAATGTTGTGATATTACAATAAACAGGATAATAACGGGTATCAACAGCCTATAATGTTGACTACAGTAAACAGGATATTAACTAGGTATCAAGAGTATATAATGTTGTGATATTACAGTAAACAGGATAATAACTGTATGTTGATATTACAGTAAACAGGATAATAACTAGGGTATAAACGGTCTATAATGTTGACTACAGTAAACAGGATAATAACTAGGGTATCAGCCTATAATGTTGACTACAGTAAACAGGATAATAACTAGGGTATCAACAGTCTATAATGTTGTGATATTACAGTAAACAGGATAATAACTAGGGTATCAACAGCCTATAATGTTATGATATTACAGTAAACAGGATAATAACTAGGGTATCAACAGCCTATAATGTTGACTACAGTAAACAGGATAATAACTAGGGTATCAACAGCCTATAATGTTGTGATATTACAGTAAACAGTATAATAACTAGGGTATCAGCCTATAATGTTGTGATATTACAGTAAACAGTATAATAACTAGGGTATCAGCCCATAATGTTGTGATGTTACAGTAAACAGGATAATAAGTAGGGTATCAACAGTCTAAAATGTTGTGATATTACAGTAAACAGGATAATAACTAGGGTATCAACAGCCTATAATGTTATGATATTACAGTAAACAGGATAATAACTAGGGTATCAGCCTATAATGTTGTGATATTACAATAAACAGGATAATAACTAGGGTATCAACAGCCTATAATGTTGTGATATTACAGTAAACAGGATAAACTAGGGTATCAAGAGTCTATAATGTTGTGATATTACAGTAAACAGGATAATAACCACCCTATAATGTTGACTACAGTAAACAGGATAATAACAAGGATATCAGTAAACAGGATAATAACTAGGACTACAGTATCAATCAGCCTATAATGTTGACTACAGTAAACAGGATAATAACTAGGTATCAACAGTCTATAATGTTGTGATATTACAGTAACAGGATAATAACTAGGGTATCAACAGCCTATAATGTTATGATATTACAGTAAACAGGATAATAACTAGGGTATCAACAGCCTATAATGTTATGATATTACAAACAGTAAACAGGATAATAACTAGGGATATCAATCAACAGCCTATAATGTTGTGATATTACAGTAAACAGGATAATAACTAGGGTATCAACAGCCTATAATGTTATGATATTACAGTAAACAGGATAATAACTAGGGTATCAGCCTATAATGTTGTGATATTACAATAAACAGGATAATAACTAGGTATCAACAGCCTATAATGTTGTGATATTACAGTAAACAGGATAATAACTAGGGTATCAAGAGTCTATAATGTTGTGATATTACAGTAAACAGGATAATAACTAGGGTATCACCCTATAATGTTGACTACAGTAAACAGGATAATAACAAGGATATCAACAGCCTATAATGTTGACTACAGTAACAGGATATTAACTAGGGTATCAACAGTCTATAATGTTATGATATTACAGTAAACAGGATAATAACTAGGGTATCAACAGCCTATAATGTTGACTACAGTAAACAGGATAATAACTAGGGTATCAGCCTATAATGTTGTGATATTACAGTAAACAGGATAATAACTAGGGTATCAACAGTCTAAAATGTTGTGATATTACAGTAAACAGGATAATAACTAGGGTATCAACAGCCTATAATGTTATGATATTACAGTAAACAGGATAATAACTAGGGTATCAGACTATAATGTTGTGATATTACAGTAAACAGGATAATAACTAGGGTATCAACAGCCTATAATGTTGGAATATTACAGTAAACAGGATAATAACTAGGGTATCAAGAGTCTATAATGTTGTGATATTACAGTAAACAGGATAATAACTAGGGTATCAACAGCCTATATTGTTGTGATATTACAGTAAACAGGATCATAACTAGGGTATCAAGAGTCTATAATGTTGTGATATTACAGTAAACAGGATAATAACTAGGGTATAAACAGTCTATGTTGTTGTGATATTACAGTAAACAGGATAATAACTAGGGTATCAATAGCCTATAATGTTGACTACAGTAAACAGGATAATAACTAGGGTATCAGCCTATAATGCTGACTACAGTAAACAGGATAATAACTACGGTATCAACAGTCTATAATGTTGTGATATTACAGTAAACAGGATAATAACTAGGTATCAACAGCCTATAATGTTATGATATTACAGTAAACAGGATAATAACTAGGTATCAACAGCCTATAATGTTGTGATATTACAGTAAACAGTAAACAGGATAATAACTAAACAGGTATCAAACAGCCTATAATGTTGTGATATTACAGTAAACAGGATAATAACTAGGGTATCAACAGCCTATAATGTTATGATATTACAGTAAACAGGATAATAACTAGGGTATCAACAGCCTATAATGTTATGATATTACAGTAAACAGGATAATAACTAGGGTATCAACAGCCTATAATGTTGATACAGTAAACAGGATAATAACTAGGGTATCTATAATGTTATGATATTACAGTAAACAGGATAATAACTAGGGTATCAACAGCCTATAATGTTATGATATTACAGTAAACAGGATAATAACTACAGCCTATAATGTTGTGATATTACAGGATAATAACTAGGGTATCAACAGCCTATAATGTTGTGATATTACAGTAAACAGGATCATAACTAGGGTATCAAGAGTCTATAATGTTGTGATATTACAGTAAACAGGATAATAACTAGGGTATCACCCTATAATGTTGACTACAGTAAACAGGATAATAACAAGGATATCAACAGCCTATAATGTTGACTACAGTAACAGGATATTAACTAGGGTATCAACAGTCTATAATGTTATGATATTACAGTAAACAGGATAATAACTAGGGTATCAACAGCCTATAATGTTGACTACAGTAAACAGGATAATAACTAGGGTATCAGCCTATAATGTTGTGATATTACAGTAAACAGGATAATAACTAGGGTATCAACAGTCTAAAATGTTGTGATATTACAGTAAACAGGATAATAACTAGGGTATCAACAGCCTATAATGTTATGATATTACAGTAAACAGGATAATAACTAGGGTATCAGACTATAATGTTGTGATATTACAGTAAACAGGATAATAACTAGGGTATCAACAGCCTATAATGTTGGAATATTACAGTAAACAGGATAATAACTAGGGTATCAAGAGTCTATAATGTTGTGATATTACAGTAAACAGGATAATAACTAGGGTATCAACAGCCTATATTGTTGTGATATTACAGTAAACAGGATCATAACTAGGGTATCAAGAGTCTATAATGTTGTGATATTACAGTAAACAGGATAATAACTAGGGTATAAACAGTCTATGTTGTTGTGATATTACAGTAAACAGGATAATAACTAGGGTATCAATAGCCTATAATGTTGACTACAGTAAACAGGATAATAACTAGGGTATCAGCCTATAATGCACTACAGTAAACAGGATAATAACTAGGTATCAACAGTCTATAATGTTGTGATATTACAGTAAACAGGATAATAACTAGGGTATCAACAGCCTATAATGTTATGATATTACAGTAAACAGGATAATAACTAGGTTATCAACAGCCTATAATAAACAGTATAATAACTAGGGTATCAGCCTATAATGTTGTGATATTACAGTAAACAGGATAATAACTAGGGTATCAGCCTATAATGTTGTGATATTACAGTAAACAGGATAATAAGTTCAACAGTCTAAAATGTTGTGATATTACAGTAAACAGGATAATAACTAGGGTATCAACAGCCTATAATGTTGACTATTACAGTAAACAGGATAATAACTAGGGTATCAGCCTATAATGTTGTGATATTACAGTAAACAGGATAATAACTAGGGTATCAACAGTCTAAAATGTTGTGATATTACAGTAAACAGGATAATAACTAGGGTATCAACAGCCTATAATGTTATGATATTACAGTAAACAGGATAATAACTAGGATAACTATAATGTATATTACAGGGATAATCTAGGGTATCAACAGCCTATAATGTTGATATTACAGTAAACAGGATAATAACTAGGGTATCAACAGCCTATAATGTTGTGATATTACAGTAAACAGGATAATAACTAGGTATCAACAGCCTATAATGTTGTGATATTACAGTAAACAGGATAATAACTAGGGTATCAAGAGTCTATAATGTTGTGATATTACAGTAAACAGGATAATAACTAGGGTATAAACAGTCTATAATGTTGTGATATTACAGTAAACAGGATAATAACTAGGGTATCAATAGCCTATAATGTTGACTACAGTAAACAGGATAATAACTAGGGTATCAGCCTATAATGCTGACTACAGTAAACAGGATAATAACTAGGGTATCAACAGTCTATAATGTTGTGATATTACAGTAAACAGGATAATAACTAGGGTATCAACAGCCTATAATGTTATGATATTACAGTAAACAGGATAATAACTAGGTTATCAACAGCCTATAATGTTGTGATATTACAGTAAACAGTATAATAACTAGGGTATCAGCCTATAATGTTGTGATATTACAGTAAACAGTAAATAACAGGATAATAACAGTAAACAGGATAATAAGTAGGGTATCAACAGTCTAAAATGTTGTGATATTACAGTAAACAGGATAATAACTAGGGTATCAACAGCCTATAATGTTATGATATTACAGTAAACAGGATAATAACTAGGGTATCAGCCTATAATGTTGTGATATTACAATAAACAGGATAATAACTAGGGTATCAACAGCCTATAATGTTGTGATATTACAGTAAACAGGATCATAACTAGGGTATCAAGAGTCTATAATGTTGTGATATTACAGTAAACAGGATAATAACTAGGGTATCACCCTATAATGTTGACTACAGTAAACAGGATAATAACAAGGATATCAACAGCCTATAATGTTGACTACAGTAACAGGATATTAACTAGGGTATCAACAGTCTATAATGTTATGATATTACAGTAAACAGGATAATAACTAGGGTATCAACAGCCTATAATGTTGACTACAGTAAACAGGATAATAACTAGGGTATCAGCCTATAATGTTGTGATATTACAGTAAACAGGATAATAACTAGGGTATCAACAGTCTAAAATGTTGTGATATTACAGTAAACAGGATAATAACTAGGGTATCAACAGCCTATAATGTTATGATATTACAATAAACAGGATAATAACTAGGGTATCAGACTATAATGTTGTGATATTACAGTAAACAGGATAATAACTAGGGTATCAACAGCCTATAATGTTGGAATATTACAGTAAACAGGATAATAACTAGGGTATCAAGAGTCTATAATGTTGTGATATTACAGTAAACAGGATAATAACTAGGGTATCAACAGCCTATATTGTTGTGATATTACAGTAAACAGGATCATAACTAGGGTATCAAGAGTCTATAATGTTGTGATATTACAGTAAACAGGATAATAACTAGGGTATAAACAGTCTATGTTGTTGTGATATTACAGTAAACAGGATAATAACTAGGGTATCAATAGCCTATAATGTTGACTACAGTAAACAGGATAATAACTAGGGTATCAGCCTATAATGTTGACTACAGTAAACAGGATAATAACTACGGTATCAACAGTCTATAATGTTGTGATATTACAGTAACAGGATAATAACTAGGGTATCAACAGCCTATAATGTTATGATATTACAGTAAACAGGATAATAACTAGGGTATCAACAGCCTATAATGTTATGATATTACAGTAAACAGGATAATAACTAGGGTATCAACAGCCTATAATGTTGACTACAGTAAACAGGATAATAACTAGGGTATCAACAGCCTATAATGTTATGATATTACAGTAAACAGGATAATAACTAGGGTATCAACAGCCTATAATGTTATGATATTACAGTAAACAGGATAATAACTAGGGTATCAGCCTATAATGTTGTGATATTACAATAAACAGGATAATAACTAGGGTATCAACAGCCTATAATGTTGTGATATTACAGTAAACAGGATCATAACTAGGGTATCAAGAGTCTATAATGTTGTGATATTACAGTAAACAGGATAATAACTAGGGTATCACCCTATAATGTTGACTACAGTAAACAGGATAATAACAAGGATATCAACAGCCTATAATGTTGACTACAGTAACAGGATATTAACTAGGGTATCAACAGTCTATAATGTTATGATATTACAGTAAACAGGATAATAACTAGGGTATCAACAGCCTATAATGTTGACTACAGTAAACAGGATAATAACTAGGGTATCAGCCTATAATGTTGTGATATTACAGTAAACAGGATAATAACTAGGGTATCAACAGTCTAAAATGTTGTGATATTACAGTAAACAGGATAATAACTAGGGTATCAACAGCCTATAATGTTATGATATTACAGTAAACAGGATAATAACTAGGGTATCAGACTATAATGTTGTGATATTACAGTAAACAGGATAATAACTAGGGTATCAACAGCCTATAATGTTGGAATATTACAGTAAACAGGATAATAACTAGGGTATCAAGAGTCTATAATGTTGTGATATTACAGTAAACAGGATAATAACTAGGGTATCAACAGCCTATATTGTTGTGATATTACAGTAAACAGGATCATAACTAGGGTATCAAGAGTCTATAATGTTGTGATATTACAGTAAACAGGATAATAACTAGGGTATAAACAGTCTATGTTGTTGTGATATTACAGTAAACAGGATAATAACTAGGGTATCAATAGCCTATAATGTTGACTACAGTAAACAGGATAATAACTAGGGTATCAGCCTATAATGCTGACTACAGTAAACAGGATAATAACTAGGTATCAACAGTCTATAATGTTGTGATATTACAGTAACAGGATAATAACTAGGGTATCAACAGCCTATAATGTTATGATATTACAGTAAACAGGATAATAACTAGGTTATCAACAATAATGTTGTGATATTACAGTAAACAGTATAATAACTAGGGTATCAGCCTATAATGGATAAAACAGTAACTATAATGTTGTGATATTACAGTAAACAGGATAATAACTAGGGTATCAACAGCCTATAATGTTATGATATTACAGTAAACAGGATAATAACTAGGGTATCAGCCTATAATGTTATGATATTACAGTAAACAGGATAATAACTAGGGTATCAACAGCTATAATGTTGACTACAGTAAACAGGATAATAACTAGGGTATCAACAGCCTATAATGTTATGATATTACAGTAAACAGGATAATAACTAGGGTATCAACAGCCTATAATGTTATGATATTACAGTAAACAGGATAATAACTAGGGTATCAGCCTATAATGTTGTGATATTACAATAAACAGGATAATAACTAGGGTATCAACAGCCTATAATGTTGTGATATTACAGTAAACAGGATCATAACTAGGGTATCAAGAGTCTATAATGTTGTGATATTACAGTAAACAGGATAATAACTAGGGTATCACCCTATAATGTTGACTACAGTAAACAGGATAATAACAAGGATATCAACAGCCTATAATGTTGACTACAGTAACAGGATATTAACTAGGGTATCAACAGTCTATAATGTTATGATATTACAGTAAACAGGATAATAACTAGGGTATCAACAGCCTATAATGTTGACTACAGTAAACAGGATAATAACTAGGGTATCAGCCTATAATGTTGTGATATTACAGTAAACAGGATAATAACTAGGGTATCAACAGTCTAAAATGTTGTGATATTACAGTAAACAGGATAATAACTAGGGTATCAACAGCCTATAATGTTATGATATTACAGTAAACAGGATAATAACTAGGGTATCAGACTATAATGTTGTGATATTACAGTAAACAGGATAATAACTAGGGTATCAACAGCCTATAATGTTGGAATATTACAGTAAACAGGATAATAACTAGGGTATCAAGAGTCTATAATGTTGTGATATTACAGTAAACAGGATAATAACTAGGGTATCAACAGCCTATATTGTTGTGATATTACAGTAAACAGGATCATAACTAGGGTATCAAGAGTCTATAATGTTGTGATATTACAGTAAACAGGATAATAACTAGGGTATAAACAGTCTATGTTGTTGTGATATTACAGTAAACAGGATAATAACTAGGGTATCAATAGCCTATAATGTTGACTACAGTAAACAGGATAATAACTAGGGTATCAGCCTATAATGCTGACTACAGTAAACAGGATAATAACTACGGTATCAACAGTCTATAATGTTGTGATATTACAGTAAACAGGATAATAACTAGGGTATCAACAGCCTATAATGTTATGATATTACAGTAAACAGGATAATAACTAGGTTATCAACAGCCTATAATGTTGTGATATTACAGTAAACAGTATAATAACTAGGGTATCAGCCTATAATGTTGTGATATTACAGTAAACAGTAAACAGGATAATAACTAGGATAATAAGTATCAACAGTCTAAATGTTGTGATATTACAGTAAACAGGATAATAACTAGGGTATCAACAGCCTATAATGTTAGGATATTACAGTAAACAGGATAATAACTAGGGTATCAGCCTATAATGTTGTGATATTACAGTAAACAGGATAATAACTAGGGTATCAACAGTCTAAAATGTTGTGATATTACAGTAAACAGGATAATAACTAGGGTATCAACAGCCTATAATGTTATGATATTACAGTAAACAGGATAATAACTAGGGTATCAGACTATAATGTTGTGATATTACAGTAAACAGGATAATAACTAGGGTATCAACAGCCTATAATGTTGGAATATTACAGTAAACAGGATAATAACTAGGGTATCAAGAGTCTATAATGTTGATATTACAGTAAACAGGATAATAACTAGGGTATCAACAGCCTATAATGTTGTGATATTACAGTAAACAGGATAATAACTAGTTGTGATATCAGTAAACAGGATAATATAATGTTATGTTGTTGTGATATTACAGTAAACAGGATAATAACTAGGATCAATAACCTATAATGTTGACTACAGTAAACAGGATAATAACTAGGGTATCAGCCTATAATGTGACTACAGTAAACAGGATAATAACTACGGTATCAACAGTCTATAATGTTGTGATATTACAGTAACAGGATAATAACTAGGGTATCAACAGCCTATAATGTTATGATATTACAGTAAACAGGATAATAACTAGGATCAACAGCCTATAATGTTGTGATATTACAGTAAACAGTATAATAACTAGGGTATCAGCCTATAATGTTGTGATATTACAGTAAACAGTAAATAACAGGATAATAACAGTAAACAGGATAATCAACAGTCTAAAATGTTGTGATATTACAGTAAACAGGATAATAACTAGGGTATCAACAGCCTATAATGTTATGATATTACAGTAAACAGGATAATAACTAGGGTATCAGCCTATAATGTTGTGATATTACAATAAACAGGATAATAACTAGGGTATCAACAGCCTATAATGTTGTGATATTACAGTAAACAGGATCATAACTAGGGTATCAAGAGTCTATAATGTTGTGATATTACAGTAAACAGGATAATAACTAGGGTATCACCCTATAATGTTGACTACAGTAAACAGGATAATAACAAGGATATCAACAGCCTATAATGTTGACTACAGTAACAGGATATTAACTAGGGTATCAACAGTCTATAATGTTATGATATTACAGTAAACAGGATAATAACTAGGGTATCAACAGCCTATAATGTTGACTACAGTAAACAGGATAATAACTAGGGTATCAGCCTATAATGTTGTGATATTACAGTAAACAGGATAATAACTAGGGTATCAACAGTCTAAAATGTTGTGATATTACAGTAAACAGGATAATAACTAGGGTATCAACAGCCTATAATGTTATGATATTACAATAAACAGGATAATAACTAGGGTATCAGACTATAATGTTGTGATATTACAGTAAACAGGATAATAACTAGGGTATCAACAGCCTATAATGTTGGAATATTACAGTAAACAGGATAATAACTAGGGTATCAAGAGTCTATAATGTTGTGATATTACAGTAAACAGGATAATAACTAGGGTATCAACAGCCTATATTGTTGTGATATTACAGTAAACAGGATCATAACTAGGGTATCAAGAGTCTATAATGTTGTGATATTACAGTAAACAGGATAATAACTAGGGTATAAACAGTCTATGTTGTTGTGATATTACAGTAAACAGGATAATAACTAGGGTATCAATAGCCTATAATGTTGACTACAGTAAACAGGATAATAACTAGGGTATCAGCCTATAATGTTGACTACAGTAAACAGGATAATAACTACGGTATCAACAGTCTATAATGTTGTGATATTACAGTAACAGGATAATAACTAGGGTATCAACAGCCTATAATGTTATGATATTACAGTAAACAGGATAATAACTAGGGTATCAACAGCCTATAATGTTATGATATTACAGTAAACAGGATAATAACTAGGGTATCAACAGCCTATAATGTTGACTACAGTAAACAGGATAATAACTAGGGTATCAACAGCCTATAATGTTATGATATTACAGTAAACAGGATAATAACTAGGGTATCAACAGCCTATAATGTTATGATATTACAGTAAACAGGATAATAACTAGGGTATCAGCCTATAATGTTGTGATATTACAATAAACAGGATAATAACTAGGGTATCAACAGCCTATAATGTTGTGATATTACAGTAAACAGGATCATAACTAGGGTATCAAGAGTCTATAATGTTGTGATATTACAGTAAACAGGATAATAACTAGGGTATCACCCTATAATGTTGACTACAGTAAACAGGATAATAACAAGGATATCAACAGCCTATAATGTTGACTACAGTAACAGGATATTAACTAGGGTATCAACAGTCTATAATGTTATGATATTACAGTAAACAGGATAATAACTAGGGTATCAACAGCCTATAATGTTGACTACAGTAAACAGGATAATAACTAGGGTATCAGCCTATAATGTTGTGATATTACAGTAAACAGGATAATAACTAGGGTATCAACAGTCTAAAATGTTGTGATATTACAGTAAACAGGATAATAACTAGGGTATCAACAGCCTATAATGTTATGATATTACAGTAAACAGGATAATAACTAGGGTATCAGACTATAATGTTGTGATATTACAGTAAACAGGATAATAACTAGGGTATCAACAGCCTATAATGTTGGAATATTACAGTAAACAGGATAATAACTAGGTATCAAGAGTCTATAATGTTGTGATATTACAGTAAACAGGATAATAACTAGGGTATCAACAGCCTATATTGTTGTGATATTACAGTAAACAGGATCATAACTAGGGTATCAAGAGTCTATAATGTTGTGATATTACAGTAAACAGGATAATAACTAGGGTATAAACAGTCTATGTTGTTGTGATATTACAGTAAACAGGATCATAACTAGGGTATCAATAGCCTATAATGTTGACTACAGTAAACAGGATAATAACTAGGGTATCAGCCTATAATGCTGACTACAGTAAACAGGATAATAACTACGGTATCAACAGTCTATAATGTTGTGATATTACAGTAAACAGGATAATAACTAGGGTATAAACAGTCTGTTGTTGTGATATTACAGTAAACAGGATAATAACTAGGTTATCAACAGCCTATAATATTATGATATTACAGTAAACAGGATAATAACTAGGGTATCACACTATAATGTTGTGATATTACAGTAAACAGGATAATAAGTAGTTCAAGAGTATATAATGTTGTGATATTACAATAAACAGGATAATAACTAGGGTATCAACAGCCTATAATGTTGACTACAGTAAACAGGATATTAACTAGGGTATCAAGAGTATATAATGTTGTGATATTACAGTAAACAGGATAATAACTAGGGTATAAATGGTCTATGTTGTTGTGATATTACAGTAAACAGTATAATAACTAGGGTATCAACAGCCTATAATGTTGACTACAGTAAACAGTATAATAACTAGGGTATCAACAGCCTATAATGTTGACTACAGTAAACAGGATAATAACTAGGGTATCAACAGTCTATAATGTTGTGATACTACAGTAAACAGGATAATAACTAGGGTATCAACAGCCTATAATGTTATGATATTACAGTAAACAGGATAATAACTAGGGTATCAACAGCCTATAATGTTGACTACAGTAAACAGGATAATAACTAGGGTATCAACAGCCTATAATGTTGTGATCAGTAAACAGTATAATAACTAGGGTATCAGCCTATAATGTTGTGATATTACAGTAAACAGTATAATAACTAGGGTAAATAATGTTGTGATGTTACAGGGATAATAACTAGGGTATCAACAGTCTAAAATGTTGTGATATTACAGTAAACAGGATAATAACTAGCAACAGCCTATAATGTTATGATATTACAGTAAACAGGATAATAACTAGGGTATCAGCCTATAATGTTGTGATATTACAATAAACAGGATAATAACTAGGGTATCAACAGCCTATAATGTTGTGATATTACAGTAAACAGGATCATAACTAGGGTATCAAGAGTCTATAATGTTGTGATATTACAGTAAACAGGATAATAACTAGGTTGACTACAGTATAATAACAAGGATATCAACAGCCTATAATGTTGACTACAGTAAACAGGATAATAACTAGGGTATCAACAGTCTATAATGTTGACTGAATTACAGTAAACAGGATAATAACTAGGTATCAACAGTCTATAATGTTGTGATATTACAGTAACAGGATAATAACTAGGGTATCAACAGCCTATAATGTTATGATATTACAGTAAACAGGATAATAACTAGGGTATCAACAGCCTATAATGTTGATATTACAGTAAACAGGATAATAACTAAATCAGGATAATGTTGAACTAAACAGGATAATAACTATCAACAGCCTATAATGTTATGATATTACAGTAAACAGGATAATAACTAGGGTATCAACAGCCTATAATGTTATGATATTACAGTAAACAGGATAATAACTAGGGTATCAGCCTATAATGTTGTGATATTACAATAAACAGGATAATAACTAGGGTATCAACAGCCTATAATGTTGTGATATTACAGTAAACAGGATCATAACTAGGGTATCAAGAGTCTATAATGTTGTGATATTACAGTAAACAGGATAATAACTAGGGTATCACCCTATAATGTTGACTACAGTAAACAGGATAATAACAAGGATATCAACCTATAATGTTGTGATATTACAATAAACAGGATAATAACTAGGGTATCAACAGCCTATAATGTTGTGATATTACAGTAAACAGGATAATAACTAGGGTATCACCCTATAATGTTGACTACAGTAAACAGGATAATAACAAGGATATCAGCCTATAATGTTGTGATATTACAGTAAACAGGATAATAACTAGGGTATCAACAGTCTAAAATGTTGTGATATTACAGTAAACAGGATAATAACTAGGGTATCAACAGCCTATAATGTTATGATATTACAGTAAACAGGATAATAACTAGGGTATCAGACTATAATGTTGTGATATTACAGTAAACAGGATAATAACTAGGGTATCAACAGCCTATAATGTTGGAATATTACAGTAAACAGGATAATAACTAGGGTATCAAGAGTCTATAATGTTGTGATATTACAGTAAACAGGATAATAACTAGGGTATCAACAGCCTATATTGTTGTGATATTACAGTAAACAGGATCATAACTAGGGTATCAAGAGTCTATAATGTTGTGATATTACAGTAAACAGGATAATAACTAGGGTATAAACAGTCTATGTTGTTGTGATATTACAGTAAACAGGATAATAACTAGGGTATCAATAGCCTATAATGTTGACTACAGTAAACAGGATAATAACTAGGGTATCAGCCTATAATGTTGACTACAGTAAACAGGATAATAACTACGGTATCAACAGTCTATAATGTTGTGATATTACAGTAACAGGATAATAACTAGGGTATCAACAGCCTATAATGTTATGATATTACAGTAAACAGGATAATAACTAGGTAAACAGCCTATAATGTTGTGATATTACAGTAAACAGTATAATAACTAGGGTATCAATAATGTTGTGATATTACAGTAAACAGTATAATAACTAGGGTATCAGCCTATAATGTTGTGATATTACAGTAAACAGGATAATAACTAGGGTATCAACAGCCTATAATGTTATGATATTACAGTAAACAGGATAATAACTAGGGTATCAACATAATGTTATGATATTACAGTAAACAGGATAATAACTAGGGTATCAACAGCCTATAATGTTGACTACAGTAAACAGGATAATAACTAGATATTACAGTAAACAGGATAATAACTAGGGTATCAACAGCCTATAATGTTATGATATTACAGTAAACAGGATAATAACTAGGGTATCAGCCTATAATGTTGTGATATTACAATAAACAGGATAATAACTAGGGTATCAACAGCCTATAATGTTGTGATATTACAGTAAACAGGATCATAACTAGGGTATCAAGAGTCTATAATGTTGTGATATTACAGTAAACAGGATAATAACTAGGGTATCACCCTATAATGTTGACTACAGTAAACAGGATAATAACAAGGATATCAACAGCCTATAATGTTGACTACAGTAACAGGATATTAACTAGGTATCAACAGTCTATAATGTTATGATATTACAGTAAACAGGATAATAACTAGGGTATCAACAGCCTATAATGTTGACTACAGTAAACAGGATAATAACTAGGGTATCAGCCTATAATGTTGTGATATTACAGTAAACAGGATAATAACTAGGGTATCAACAGTCTAAAATGTTGTGATATTACAGTAAACAGGATAATAACTAGGGTATCAACAGCCTATAATGTTATGATATTACAGTAAACAGGATAATAACTAGGGTATCAGACTATAATGTTGTGATATTACAGTAAACAGGATAATAACTAGGTATCAACAGCCTATAATGTTGGAATATTACAGTAAACAGGATAATAACTAGGGTATCAAGAGTCTATAATGTTGTGATATTACAGTAAACAGGATAATAACTAGGGTATCAACAGCCTATATTGTTGTGATATTACAGTAAACAGGATCATAACTAGGGTATCAAGAGTCTATAATGTTGTGATATTACAGTAAACAGGATAATAACTAGGGTATAAACAGTCTATGTTGTTGTGATATTACAGTAAACAGGATAATAACTAGGGTATCAATAGCCTATAATGTTGACTACAGTAAACAGGATAATAACTACGGTATCAACAGTCTATAATGTTGTGATATTACAGTAACAGGATAATAACTAGGGTATCAACAGCCTATAATGTTATGATATTACAGTAAACAGGATAATAACTAGGGTATCAACAGCCTATAATGTTATGATATTACAGTAAACAGGATAATAACTAGGGTATCAAGAGTCTATAATGTTGTGATATTACAGTAAACAGGATAATAACTAGGGTATCAACAGTCTATAATGTTGTGATATTACAGTAAACAGGATAATAACTAGGGTATCAATAGCCTATCACAGTAAACAGGATAATAACTAGGGTATCTATAATGTTACAGTGAAACAGGATATTACAGTCTATAATGTTGTAAACAGGATAATAACTAGGGTATCAACAGCCTATAATGTTATGATATTACAGTAAACAGGATAATAACTAGGTTATCAACAGCCTATAATGTTGTGATATTACAGTAAACAGTATAATAACTATAATATAATGTTGTGATATTACAAAACAGTATAATAACTAGGATCAGCCTATAATGTTGTGATATTACAGTAAACAGGATAATAACTAGGGTATCAACAGCCTATAATGTTATGATATTACAGTAAACAGGATAATAACTAGGGTATCAACAGCCTATAATGTTATGATATTACAGTAAACAGGATAATAACTAGGTATCAACAGCCTATAATGTTGTGATATTACAGTAAACAGGATAATAACTAGATATTACAGGTATCACTAGGGTATCAGCCTATAATGTTGTGATATTACAGTAAACAGGATAATAACTAGGGTATCAACAGCCTATAATGTTGTGATATTACAGTAAACAGGATAAACTAGGGTATCAAGAGTCTATAATGTTGTGAGTAAACAGGATATCACCCTATAATGTTGACTACAGTAAACAGGATAATAACAAGGATATCAACAGCCTATAATGTTGACTACAGTAACAGGATATTAACTAGGGTATCAACAGTCTATAATGTTATGATATTACAGTAAACAGGATAATAACTAGGGTATCAACAGCCTATAATGTTGACTACAGTAAACAGGATAATAACTAGGGTATCAGCCTATAATGTTGTGATATTACAGTAAACAGGATAATAACTAGGGTATCAACAGTCTAAAATGTTGTGATATTACAGTAAACAGGATAATAACTAGGGTATCAACAGCCTATAATGTTATGATATTACAGTAAACAGGATAATAACTAGGGTATCAGACTATAATGTTGTGATATTACAGTAAACAGGATAATAACTAGGGTATCAACAGCCTATAATGTTGGAATATTACAGTAAACAGGATAATAACTAGGGTATCAAGAGTCTATAATGTTGTGATATTACAGTAAACAGGATAATAACTAGGGTATCAACAGCCTATATTGTTGTGATATTACAGTAAACAGGATCATAACTAGGGTATCAAGAGTCTATAATGTTGTGATATTACAGTAAACAGGATAATAACTAGGGTATAAACAGTCTATAATGTTGTGATATTACAGTAAACAGGATAATAACTAGGGTATCAATAGCCTATAATGTTGATAAACAGGATAATAACTAGGGTATCAGCCTAAATGCTGACTACAGTAAACAGGATAATAACTAGGGTATCAACAGTCTATAATGTTGTGATATTACAGTAAACAGGATAATAACTAGGGTATCAACAGCCTATAATGTTATGATATTACAGTAAACAGGATAATAACTAGGTATCAACAGCCTATAATGTTATGATATTACAGTAAACAGGATAATAACTAGGGTATCAACAGCCTATAATGTTGTGATATTACAGTAAACAGGATAATAACTAGGGTATCAACCTATAATGTTGTGATATTACAATAAACAGGATAATAACTAGGGTATCAACAGCCTATAATGTTGTGATATTACAGTAAACAGGATAATAACTAGGGTATCACCCTATAATGTTGACTACAGTAAACAGGATAATAACAAGGATATCAGCCTATAATGTTGTGATATTACAGTAAACAGGATAATAACTAGGGTATCAACAGTCTAAAATGTTGTGATATTACAGTAAACAGGATAATAACTAGGGTATCAACAGCCTATAATGTTATGATATTACAGTAAACAGGATAATAACTAGGGTATCAGACTATAATGTTGTGATATTACAGTAAACAGGATAATAACTAGGGTATCAACAGCCTATAATGTTGGAATATTACAGTAAACAGGATAATAACTAGGGTATCAAGAGTCTATAATGTTGTGATATTACAGTGAACAGGATAATAACTAGGGTATCAACAGTCTATAATGTTGTGATACTACAGTAAACAGGACAATAACTTGGGCATCAACAGCCTATAATGTTGACTACAGTAAACAGGATATTAACTAGGGTATCAAGAGTATATAATGTTGTGATATTACAGTAAACAGGATAATAACTAGGGTATCAACAGCCTATAATGTTGACTTACAGTAAACAGGATAATAACTAGGATCAATAATGTTGACTACAGTAAACAGGATAATAACTAGGTATCAACAGCCTATAATGTTGTGATATTACAGTAACAGGATAATAACTGTTATCAACAGTGTTATGATATTACAGTAAACAGGATAATAACTAGGGTATCAACAGCCTATAATGTTGTGATATTACAGTAAACAGGATAATAACTAGGGTATCAACAGCCTATAATGTTGATTACAGTAAACAGGATAATAACTAGGGTATGTTGATACAGTAAACAGGATAATAACTAGGGTATCAACAGTCTATAATGTTGTGATATTACAGTAAACAGGATAATAACTAGGGTATCAACAGCCTATAATGTTATGATATTACAGTAAACAGGATAATAACTAGGGTATCAGCCTATAATGTTGTGATATTACAATAAACAGGATAATAACTAGGGTATCAACAGCCTATAATGTTGTGATATTACAGTAAACAGGATAATAACTAGGGTATCAAGAGTCTATAATGTTGTGATATTACAGTAAACAGGATAATAACTAGGGTATCAACAGCCTATAATGTTGATATTACAGTAAACAGGATAATAACTAGGATATCAACAGCCTATAATGTTGACTATTACAGTAAACAGGATAATAACTAGGTATCAACAGCCTATAATGTTGACTACAGTAAACAGGATAATAACAAGGATATCAGCCTATAATGTTGTGATATTACAGTAAACAGGATAATAACTAGGGTATCAACAGTCTAAAATGTTGTGATATTACAGTAAACAGGATAATAACTAGGGTATCAACAGCCTATAATGTTATGATATTACAGTAAACAGGATAATAACTAGGGTATCAGACTATAATGTTGTGATATTACAGTAAACAGGATAATAACTAGGGTATCAACAGCCTATAATGTTGGAATATTACAGTAAACAGGATAATAACTAGGGTATCAAGAGGCTATAATGTTGTGATATTACAGTAAACAGGATAATAACTAGGGTATCAACAGCCTATATTGTTGTGATATTACAGTAAACAGGATCATAACTAGGGTATCAAGAGTCTATAATGTTGTGATATTACAGTAAACAGGATAATAACTAGGGTATAAACAGTCTATGTTGTTGTGATATTACAGTAAACAGGATAATAACTAGGGTATCAATAGCCTATAATGTTGACTACAGTAAACAGGATAATAACTAGGGTATCAGCCTATAATGTTGACTACAGTAAACAGGATAATAACTACGGTATCAACAGTCTATAATGTTGTGATATTACAGTAACAGGATAATAACTAGGTATCAACAGCCTATAATGTTATGATATTACAGTAAACAGGATAATAACTAGGTATCAACAGCCTATAATGTTATGATATTACAGTAAACAGGATAATAACTAGGGTATCAACAGCCTATAATGTTGACTACAGTAAACAGGATAATAACTAGGGTATCAACAGCCTATAATGTTATGATATTACAGTAAACAGGATAATAACTAGGGTATCAACAGCCTATAATGTTATGATATTACAGTAAACAGGATAATAACTAGGGTATCAGCCTATAATGTTGTGATATTACAATAAACAGGATAATAACTAGGGTATCAACAGCCTATAATGTTGTGATATTACAGTAAACAGGATAATAACTAGGGTATCAATAGCCTATAATGTTGACTACAGTAAACAGGATAATAACTAGGGTATCAGCCTATAATGTTGACTACAGTAAACAGGATAATAACTACGGTATCAACAGCCTATAATGTTGACTACAGTAACAGGATATTAACTAGGGTATCAACAGTCTATAATGTTGTGATATTACAGTAAACAGGATAATAACTAGGGTATCAACAGCCTATAATGTTGACTGATATTACAGTAAACAGGATAATAACTAGGGTATCAACAGCCTATAATGTTATGATATTACAGTAAACAGGATAATAACTAGGGTATCAACAGCCTATAATGTTATGATATTACAGTAAACAGGATAATAACTAGGTATCAATAATGTTGTGATATTACAGGATAATAACTAGGGTATCAACAGCCTATAATGTTGATATTACAGTAAACAGGATAATAACTAGGGTATCAACAGTCTATAATGTTGTGATATTACAGTAAACAGGATAATAACTAGGGTATCAGCCTATAATGTTGTGATATTACAGTAAACAGGATAATAACTAGGGTATCAACAGCCTATAATGTTGACTACAGTAAACAGGATAATAACTAGGGTATCAGCCTATAATGTTGACTACAGTAAACAGGATATTAACTAGGGTATCAAGAGTATATAATGTTGTGATATTACAGTAAACAGGATAATAACTAGGGTATAAACGGTCTATAATGTTGACTACAGTAAACAGGATAATAACTAGGGTATCAGCCTATAATGTTGATTACAGTAAACAGGATAATAACTAGGGTATCAACAGTCTATAATGTTGTGATAGTACAGTAAACAGGATAATAACTAGGGTATCAACAGCCTATAATGTTGTGATATTACAGTAAACAGGATAATAACTAGGGTATCAGCCTATAATGTTGACTACAGTAAACAGGATAATAACTAGGGTATCAACAGCCTATAATGTTGTGATATTACAGTAAACAGGATAATAACTAGGGTATCAGCCTATAATGTTGTGATACTACAGTAAAACAGGATAATAACTAGGGTATCAGCCTATAATGTTGTGATATTACAGTCAACAGGATAATAACTAGGGTATCAACAGTCTATAATGTTGTGATATTACAGTAAACAGGATAATAACTAGGGTATCAAGAGTCTATAATGTTGTGATATTACAGTAAACAGGATAATAACTAGGGTATCAATAATGTTGACTACAGTAAACAGGATAATAACAAGGATATCAACAGCCTATAATGTTGACTACAGTAAACAGGATAATAACTAGGGTATCAACAGTCTATAATGTTGATATTACAGTAAACAGGATAATAACTAGGGTATCAACAGCCTATAATGTTGATCAGTAAACAGGATAATAACTAGGGTATCAGCCTATAATGTTGTGATATTACAGTAAACAGGATAATAACTAGGGTATCAACAGTCTAAATGTTGTGATATTACAGTAAACAGGATAATAACTAGGGTATCAACAGCCTATAATGTTATGATATTACAGTAAACAGGATAATAACTAGGGTATCAACTATAATGTTGTGATATTACAGTAAACAGGATAATAACTAGGGTATCAACAGCCTATAATGTTGTGATATTACAGTAAACAGGATAATAACTAGGGTATCAGCCTATAATGTTGTGATACTACAGTAAAACAGGATAATAACTAGGGTATCAGCCTATAATGTTGTGATATTACAGTCAACAGGATAATAACTAGGGTATCAACAGTCTATAATGTTGTGATATTACAGTAAACAGGATAATAACTAGGGTATCAGCCTATAATGTTGTGATATTACAGTAAACAGGATAATAACTAGGGTATCAACAGCCTATAATGTTGACTACAGTAAACAGGATAATAACTAGGGTATCAGCCTATAATGTTGACTACAGTAAACAGGATATTAACTAGGGTATCAAGAGTATATAATGTTGTGATATTACAGTAAACAGGATAATAACTAGGGTATCAACAGCCTATAATGTTATGATATTACAGTAAACAGGATAATAACTAGGGTATCAACAGCCTATAATGTTGATATTACAAACAGTATAATAACTAGGGTATAAATAACTAGGGTATCAGCCTATAATGTTGATATTACAGTAAACAGGATAATAACTAGGGTATCAACAGTCTATAATGTTGTGATATTACAGTAAACAGGATAATAACTAGGGTATCAACAGCCTATAATGTTGTGATATTACAGTAAACAGGATAATAACTAGGATATAATGTTATGATATTACAGTAAACAGGATAATAACTAGGGTATAATGTTGTGATATTACAGTAAACAGGATAATAACTAGGGTATCAACAGCCTATAATGTTGTGATATTACAGTAAACAGGATAATAACTAACTAGGGTATCAGCCTATAAGTTGTGATATTACAGTAAACAGGATAATAACTAGGGTATCAACAGCCTATAATGTTGTGAATATTACAGTAAACAGGATAATAACTAGGGTATCAAGAGTCTATAATGTTGTGATATTACAGTAAACAGGATAATAACTAGGGTATCAATAATGTTGATATTACAGTCTAATAACTAGGATGTTAATGTTGTGATACTAAACAGTAAACAGGACAATAAATGTTGTGATATTACAGTAAACAGCATCAACAGCCTATAATGTTGACTACAGTAAACAGGATATTAACTAGGGTATCAAGAGTATATAATGTTGTGATATTACAGTAAACAGGAAACTAACTAGGGTATAAACAGTCTGTTGTTGTGATATTACAGTAAACAGGATAATAACTAGCGTATCAATAGCCTATAATGTTGTGATATTACAGTAAACAGTATAATAACTAGGGTATCAGCCTATAATGTTGACTACAGTAAACACGATAATAACTAGGGTATCAACAGCCTATAATGTTGTGATATTACAGTAAACAGGATAATAACTAGGGTATCAGCCTATAATGTTGTGATATTACAGTAAACAGGATAATAACTAGGGTATCAGCCTATAATGTTGTGATACTACAGTAAAACAGGATAATAACTAGGGTATCAGCCTATAATGTTGTGATATTACAGTCAACAGGATAATAACTAGGGTATCAACAGTCTATAATGTTGTGATATTACAGTAAACAGGATAATAACTAGGGTATCAGCCTATAATGTTGTGATATTACAGTAAACAGGATAATAACTAGGGTATCAACAGCCTATAATGTTGTGATATTACAGTAAACAGGATAATAACTAGGATATCATTATTAGCCAGTTAACTAGGTATCAACAGCCAGTGATTACAGTAAACAGGATATAACTCTATAATGTTGTGATATTACAGGGATATCTAGGGTATCAACAACTGGGGCTCTCCTATAATGTTGCCGTGGCCGTTCCGCTACGTGAGTAAAATATTTCAACGTGTTAACCCTCGCAAGGCTGCCGGACCAGATGGCATCCCTAGCCGCGTCCTCTGAGCATGCGCAGACCAGCTGGCTGGTGTGTTTACGGGCACATTCAATCTCTCCCTATCCCAGTCTGTTGTCCCCACATGCTACAAGTTGGCCACCATTGTTCCTGTACCCAAGGCGGCAAAGGCTCCTGAACTTGATGACTATCGCCCTGTAGCACTCACCTCTGTCATCATGAAGTGCTTTGAGAGACTAGTCAAGGATCATATCACCTCCACCTTACCTGACACCCTAGAGCCTTTTCAGTTTGCTTACCGCCCCAATAGATTCACAGACGATGCAATTGCCATCACTCTGCACACTGCCCTAACCCATCTGGACAAGATGTAAGAATGCTGTTCATTGACTACAGATCAGCACTTAACACCATAGTACCCTCGAAACAACATCTCCACTTCGTTTATCCTCAACACTGGGGCCCCACAAGGGTGCGTGCTCAGCCCCCTCCTGTACTCCCTGTTCACCCATGACTGCGTGGCCAAGCACGCCTCCAACTCAATCATCAAGTTTGCATACGACACAACAGTAGTAGGCTTGATTACCAACAATGACGAGACAGCCAACAGGAAGGAGGTGAGGGCCCTCTGAGTATGGTGCCTGAAAAACAACCTCTCACTCAACGTCAACAAAACAAAGGAGATGATCGTGGACTTCAGGAAACAGCAGAGGGAGCACCCCCCATCTACATCGACAGGACCGCAGTGGAGAAGGTGGAAAGCTTCAAGTTCCTTTACGTACACATCACTGACTAACAGAATTGGTCCACCCACACAGACAGTGTGGTGAAGAAGGTGCAACAGAGCCTCTTCAACCTCAGGAGGCAAAAGAAATGTGTCTTGTCACCTAAATCCCTCACAAATTTTTACAGATTTCAACAGCAATTGAAAGCATCCTGTTGGGCTGAATCACCACCTGGTACGGCAACTGCACCGCCCTTAACCGCAAGGCTCTCCAGAGGGTGGTGCGGTCTGCCGAACGCATTACCGGGGTCAAACTACCCGCCCTCCAGGACATCGGGTAGCCTAGTGGTTAGAGCGTTGGACTAGTAACCGAAAGGTTGCAAGTTTGAATCCCCGAGCTGACAAGGTACAAATCTGTCGTTCTGCCCCTGAACAGGCAGTTAACCCACTGTTCCTAGGCCGTCATTGAAAATAAGAATTTGTTCTTAACTGACTTGCCTGACTTGTAAAATTAAAAAAACATTATTTTTTTTTAAATCGACAGCACCTGATGTCACAGGAAGGCTAAAAATATCGCCAAGGACAACAACCACCCGAGCCACTGTCTGTTCACCCCGCTATCATCCAGAAGGTGAGGTCAGTACAGGTGCATCAAAGCAGGGACCGAGAGACTTAAAAACAGCTTCTATCTCAAGGCCATCAGACTTTTAAACAGCCATCACTAGCACATTAGAGGCTGCTGCCTATAGGCATAGACTAGGAATCACTGGCCAATTTAAGGAATGGGATAACTCATCTCATATGTGTATACTGTTATTCTATACTATTCTACTGTATCTTAGTTCATTCCGCTCTGACATCGCTCGTCCATATGTATAAGGTCTTAATTAATTCCAAATAAAATAAAATTTTATTTGTCACATACACATGGTTAGCAGATATAATGCGAGTGTAGCGAAATGCTTGTGCTTCTAGTTCCGACAATGCAGTAATAATCCAACAAGTAATCTAACTAACAATTCCCCCCAAAAACTACTGTCTTATACACAGTGTAAGGGGATAAAGAATATGTACATAAAGATATATGAATGAGTGATGGTACAGAGCAGCTTAGGCAAGATACAGTAGATGGCATCGAGTACAGTATATACATATGAGATGAGTATGTAAACAAAGTGGCATAGTTAAAGTGGCTAGTGATACATGTATTACATAAGGATGCAGTAGATGATATAGAGTACAGTATATACGTATACATATGAGATGAATAATGTAGGGTATGTAAACATTATATTAGGTAGCATTGTTTACAGTGGCTAGTGATATATTTTACATCATTTCCCATCAATTCCCATTACTAAAGTGGCTGGAGTTGAGTCAGTGTGTTGGCAGCAGCCACTCAATGTTAGTGGTGGCTGTTTAACAGTCTGATGGCCTTGAGATAGAAGCTGTTTTTCAGTCTCTCGGTCCCAGCTTTGATGCACCTGTACTGACCTCGCCTTCTGGATGATAGCGGGGTGAACAGGCAGTGGCTCGGGTGGTTGTTGTCCTTGATGATCTTTATGGCCTTCCTGTAACATCGGGTGTAGGTGTCCTGGAGGGCAGGTAGTTTGCCCCCGGTGATGCGTTGTGCAGACCTCACTACCCTCTGGAGAGCCTTACGGTTGAGGGCGGAGCAGTTGCCGTACCAGGCGGTGACACAGCCCGCCAGGATGCTCTCGATTGTGCATCTGTAGAAGTTTGTGAGTGCTTTTGGTGACAAGCCGAATTTCTTCAGCCTCCTGAGGTTGAAGAGGCGCTGCTGCGCCTTCTTCACGATGCTGTCTGTGTGGGTGGACCAATTCAGTTTGTCTGTGATGTGTACGCCGAGGAACTTAAAACTTACGACCCTCTCCACTACTGTTCCATCGATGTGGATAGGGGGGTGTTCCCTCTGCTGTTTCCTTACCTAAATTTGTGTGTATTGGGTACATGTTGTGTAATTTGTTAGATATTACTTGTTAGATATTACTGCACTGTCGGAGCTAGAAACACAAGCATTTCGCTACACCTGCAACAACAACAACTGCTAATCACTCTCAAAGCTGATCCGTATCCACCATGTTTCAGATCTATCAAAGCTGATCCGTATCCACCATGTTATAGATCTATCAAAGCTGATCCGTATCCACCATGTTATAGATCTATCAAAGCTGATCCTTATCCCCCATGTTATAGATCTCTCAAAGCTGATCCGTATCCACCATGTCCTAATCTCTCAAAGCTGATCCGTATCCACCATGTTATAGATCTATCAAAGCTGATCCGTATCCACCATGTCTTAGATCTATCAAAGCTGATCCGTATCCACCATGTCTTAGATCTATCAAAGCTGATCCGTATCCACCATGTTATAGATCTATCAAAGCTGATCCGTATCCACCATGTCTTAGATCTATCAAAGCTGATCCGTATCCACCATGTTATAGATCTATCAAAGCTGATCCGTATCCACCATGTCCTAATCTATCAAAGCTGATCCGTATCCACCATGTCTGAGATCTATCAAAGCTGATCCGTATCCACCATGTCCTAATCTATCAAAGCTGATCCGTATCCACCATGTCCTAATCTCTCAAAGCTGATCCGTATCCACCATGTCTTAGATCTATCAAAGCTGATCCGTATCCACCATGTTATAGATCTATCAAAGCTGATCCGTATCCACCATGTTATAGAGCTATCAAAGCTGATCCGTATCTACCATGTTATAGATCTATCAAAGCTGATCCGTATCCACCATGTCTTAGATCTATCAAAGCTGATCCGTATCCACCATGTCCTAATCTATCAAAGCTGATCCGTATCCACCATGTCTGAGATCTATCAAAGCTGATCCGTATCTACCATGTCCTAATCTATCAAAGTTGATCCGTATCCACCATGTCCTAATCTATCAAAGCGGATCCGTATCCACCATGTCCTAGTCTCTCAAAGCTGATCCGTATCCACCATGTTATAGATCTATCAAAGCTGATCCGTATCCACCATGTCTTAGATCTATCAAAGCTGATCCGTATCCACCATGTCCTAATCTATCAAAGCTGATCCGTATCCACCATGTCTGAGATCTATCAAAGCTGATCCGTATCCACCATGTCCTAATCTATCAAAGTTGATCCGTATCCACCATGTCCTAATCTATCAAAGCGGATCCGTATCCACCATGTCCTAGTCTCTCAAAGCTGATCCGTATCCACCATGTTATAGATCTATCAAAGCTGATCCATATCCACCATGTCTTAGATCTATCAAAACTGATCCGTATCTACCATGTTATAGATCTATCAAAGCTGATCCGTATCCACCATGTCTTAGATCTATCAAAGCTGATCCGTATCCACCATGTCCTAATCTATCAATGCTGATCCGTATCCACCATGTCTGAGATTTATCAAAGCGGATCCGTATCCACCATGTCCTAATCTCTCAAAGCTGATCCGTATCCACCATGTCCTAATCTATCAAAGCTGATCCGTATCCACCATGTCCTAATCTCTCAAAGCTGAACCGTATCCACCATGTTATAGATCTATCAAAGCTGATCCGTATCCACCATGTCTTAGATCTATCAAAGCTGATCCGTATCCACCATGTCCTAATCTCTCAAAGCTGATCCGTATCCACCATGTCCTAATCTTTCAAAGCTGATCCGTATCCACCATGTCTTAGATCTATCAAAGCTGATCTGTATCCACCATGTCCTAATCAATCAAAGCTGATCCGTATCCACCATGTCTGAGATCTATCAAAGCTGATCCGTATCCACCATGTCCTAATCTCTCAAAGCTGATCCGTATCCACCATGTCCTAATCTCTCAAAGCTGATCCGTATCCACCATGTCTTAGATCTATCAAAGCTGATCCGTATCCACCATGTCTGAGATCTATCAAAGCTGATCCGTATCCACCATGTTATAGAGCTATCAAAGCTGATCCGTATCCACCATGTCATAGATCTATCAAAGCTGATCCGTATCCACCATGTCCTAATCTCTCAAAGCTGATCCGTATCCACCATGTCTTAGATCTATCAAAGCTGATCCATATCCACCATGTTATAGATCTATCAAAGCTGATCCGTATCCACCATGTTATAGATCTATCAAAGCTGATCCGTATCCACCATGTTATAGATCTATCAAAGCTGATCCGTATCCACCATGTCTTAGATCTATCAAAGGGAAATGAAACACCGTATGAATACAAAACAAGACAAGCCGGTCGTGTACAGCTCACGTCAGAAGAACCCACAGCCCTATTGATGGAATCTGATCACCATGACGATATCTCTTCAAAAGCTCTCCAACCTGATGAGTCTTCAGGGCTGTTTAAAATCCTTACCTTTCACTATTACAGGCTGCTGTGTTGTCCAATCATTGTCCTGTCGGTCTCAATACAGAGGAGAGTGGGACTGGACACTTCCTGCAGTAGGAGGATATGTCCCACATGGCACCCTGTTCCCTACATAGTGCCCTGTGGGCCCTGGTCAAATGTAGTGCACTACATAGGGAATAGGTTGTCATTCGGGAGACATCTTGTGAGGAACACGACTCTGTTATTGTACCCTTGGATGATGTCATCGTCGAGGGTGATGGAGATGTTATTAGACAGTTTGATGTTTTCTCTGTACATGCTGTTATCAGGCCGTCTCGTGTTTTCTCTGCTGTTTCACAAGGCCTTCTGAGAAGCAGAGCTTTTTGAACGACAACCCTAAACCCCAAAGCTGAAGCAAATGAAACGTTGAAAGACGTGTTTTTCACCTACAGGTAACATTCTGTTGTCTATCACTACAAGCACCATATCAACAGTAACATTCTGTTGTCTATCACTACCATATCACCAGGTAACATTCTGTTGTCTATCACTACCATATCACCAGGTAACATTCTGTTGTCTAGCAGCACCATATCACCAGGTAACATTATGTTGTCTATCACCACCATATCACCAGGTAACATTCTGTTGTCTAGCACTAGCAGCACCATATCACCAGGTAACATTCTGAGTATGTTGTCTATCACTACCATATCACCAGGTAACATTCTGTTGTCTAGCAGCACCATATCACCAGGTAACATTCTGTTGTCTATCAATAGCAGCACCATATCACCAGGTAACATTCTGAGTATGTTCTCTATCAGCACCATATCACCAGGTAACATTCTGTTGTCTAGCACTAGCAGCACCATATCACCAGGTAACATTCTGAGTATGTTGTCTATCAGCACCATATCACCAGGTAACATTCTGTTGTCTATCACTAGCAGCACCATTTCACCAGGTAACATTCTGAGTATGTTCTCTATCAGCACCATATCACCAGGTAACATTCTGTTGTCTAGCACTAGCAGCACCATATCACCAGGTAACATTCTGAGTATGTTGTCTATCAGCACCATATCACCAGGTAACATTCTGTTGTCTATCACTAGCAGCACCATATCACCAGGTAACACTGAGTATGTTGTCTATCAGCACCATATCACCAGGTAACATTCTGAGTACGTTGTCTATCACTAGCAGCACCATATCACATTCTGAGTATGTTGTCTATCACTACCATATCACCAGGTAACATTCTGAGTGTGTTGTCTAGCAGCACCATATCACCAGGTAACATTCTGAGTATGTTGTCCATCACTAGCAGCACCATATCACCAGGTAACAATCTGAGTATGTTGTCTATCACTACCATATCACCAGGTAACATTCTGAGTATGTTGTCTAACAGCACCATATCACCAGGTAACATTATGTTGTCTATCACCACCATATCACCAGGTAACATTCTGTTGTCTAGCACTAGCAGCACCATATCACCAGGTAACATTCTGAGTATGTTGTCTATCACTACCATATCACCAGGTAACATTCTGTTGTCTAGCAGCACCATATCACCAGGTAACATTCTGTTGTCTATCAATAGCAGCACCATATCACCAGGTAACATTCTGAGTATGTTCTCTATCAGCACCATATCACCAGGTAACATTCTGTTGTCTAGCACTAGCAGCACCATATCACCAGGTAACATTCTGAGTATGTTGTCTATCAGCACCATATCACCAGGTAACATTCTGTTGTCTATCACTAGCAGCACCATTTCACCAGGTAACATTCTGAGTATGTTCTCTATCAGCACCATATCACCAGGTAACATTCTGTTGTCTAGCACTAGCAGCACCATATCACCAGGTAACATTCTGAGTATGTTGTCTATCAGCACCATATCACCAGGTAACATTCTGTTGTCTATCACTAGCAGCACCATATCACCAGGTAACACTGAGTATGTTGTCTATCAGCACCATATCACCAGGTAACATTCTGAGTACGTTGTCTATCACTAGCAGCACCATATCACATTCTGAGTATGTTGTCTATCACTACCATATCACCAGGTAACATTCTGAGTGTGTTGTCTAGCAGCACCATATCACCAGGTAACATTCTGAGTATGTTGTCCATCACTAGCAGCACCATATCACCAGGTAACAATCTGAGTATGTTGTCTATCACTACCATATCACCAGGTAACATTCTGAGTATGTTGTCTAACAGCACCATATCACCAGGTAACATTCTGAGTATGTTGTCTATCACTACCATATCACCAGGTAACATTCTGAGTATGTTGTCTAACAGCACCATATCACCAGGTAACATTCTGAGTATGTTGTCTATCACTACCATATCACCAGGTAACATTCTGAGTATGTTGTCTAGCAGCACCATATCACCAGGTAACATTCTGAGTATGTTGTCTTTCACCACCATATTACCAGGTAACATTGAGTATGTTGTCTATCACTAGCAGCACCATATCACCAGGTAACATTGACTATGTTGTCTATCAGCACCATATCACCAGGTAACACTGAGTATGTTGTCTATCAGCACCATATCACCAGGTAACACTGAGTATGTTGTCTAGCAGCACCATATCACCAGGTAACATTCTGAGTATGTTGTCTAACAGCACCATATCACCAGGTAACACTCTGAGTATGTTGTCTAGCAGCACCATATCACCAGGTAACACTGAGTATGTTGTCTATCAGCACCATATCACCAGGTAACACTGAGTATGTTGTCTATCAGCACCATATCACCAGGTAACACTGAGTATGTTGTCTAGCAGCACCATATCACCAGGTAACATTCTGAGTATGTTGTCTAACAGCACCATATCACCAGGTAACACTCTGAGTTGTCTATCAGCACCATATCACCAGGTAACACTGAGTATGTTGTCTAACAGCACCATATCACCAGGTAACACTGAGTATGTTGTCTATCAGCACCATATCACCAGGTAACACTGAGTATGTTGTCTAGCAGCACCATATCACCAGGTAACATTCTGAGTATGTTGTCTAGCAGCACCATATCACCAGGTAACATTCTGAGTATGTTGTCTATCAGCACCATATCAACAGGTAACATTCTGAGTATGTTGTCTAGCAGCACCATATCACCAGGTAACATTCTGAGTATGTTGTCTAGCAGCACCATATCACCAGGTAACATTCTGTGTATGTTGTCTATCACTAACAGCACCATATCACCAGGTAACATTCTGAGTATGTTGTCTAGCAGCACCATATCACCAGGTAACAATGAGTATGTTGTCTATCACTACCATATCACCAGGTAACATGCTGAGTGTGTTGTCTATCACTACCATATCACCAGGTAACATTCTGAGTGTGTTGTCTATCAGCACCATACCACCAGGTAACATTCTGAGTATGTTGTCTATCAGCACCATATCACCAGGTAACATTCTGAGTATGTTGTCTAGCAGCACCATATCACCAGGTAACAATCTGAGTATGTTGTCTATCACTACCATATCACCAGGTAACATTCTGAGTGTGTTGTCTATCAGCACCATATCACCAGGTAACATTCTGAGTATGTTGTCTAGCAGCACCATATCACCAGGTAACATCTGAGTATGTTGTCTATCAGCACCATATCACCAGGTAACATTCTGAGTATGTTGTCTAGCAGCACCATATCACCAGGTAACATTCTGTGTATGTTGTCTATCACTAACAGCACCATATCACCAGGTAAAATTCTGAGTATGTTGTCTATCAGCACCATATCACCAGGTAACATTCTGAGTATGTTGTCTAGCAGCACCATATCACCAGGTAACAATCTGAGTATGTTGTCTATCACTACCATATCACCAGGTAACATTCTGAGTATGTTGTCTATCACTACCATATCACTAGGTAACATTCTGAGTATGTTGTCTAGCAGCACCATATCACCAGGTAACAATCTGAGTATGTTGTCTAGCAGCACCATATCACCAGGTAACATTCTGAGTATGTTGTCTATCACTAACAGCACCATATCACCAGGTAACATTCTGTGTATGTTGTCTATCACTAGCAGCACCATATCACCAGGTAACAATCTGAGTATGTTGTCTTTCACCACCATATTACCAGGTAACATTGAGTATGTTGTCTATCACTAGCAGCACCATATCACCAGGTAACATTGACTATGTTGTCTATCAGCACCATATCACCAGGTAACACTGAGTATGCTGTCTATCAGCACCATATCACCAGGTAACACTGAGTATGTTGTCTATCAGCACCATATCACCAGGTAACACTATAGTATGCTGTCTATCAGCACCATATCACCAGGTAACACTGAGTATGCTGTCTATCAGCACCATATCACCAGGTAACACTGAGTATGTTGTCTAGCAGCACCATATCACCAGGTAACACTGAGTATGTTGTCTATCAGCACCATATCACCAGGTAACACTGAGTATGTTGTCTATCAGCACCATATCAACAGGTAACACTGAGTATGTTGTCTAACAGCACCATATCACCAGGTAACACTGAGTATGTTGTCTATCAGCACCATATCACCAGGTAACACTGAGTATGTTGTCTATCAGCACCATATCACCAGGTAACACTGAGTATGTTGTCTAGCAGCACCATATCACCAGGTAACACTGAGTATGTTGTCTAGCAGCACCATATCACCAGGTAACACTGAGTATGTTGTCTAGCACCACCATATCACCAGGTAACACTGAGTATGTTGTCTAGCAGCACCATATCACCAGGTAACACTGAGTATGTTGTCTAGCACCACCATATCACCAGGTAACACTATGTGTAAATATTCTTGGTAAATAAAGGTGATTCTGAAAAGAACACGTTTGCTTTTTTCAATGGAATCTTTATTTTTGATATAAATGTTATGTTCTAGAATAGTTTCAGTTTCACTTGGTTTTTCCATGTGCCATCATGGGCAGGCTTTCTATCACCACAATGGGAAGGAGAAAGAACAGGCTTTTCCCCACTATCCCCATTTAGTTTGACTGGTCAGTAATAATGACCCTTTAAAGGTCAAGACAGAGCAGTGGCATGGATAATGGATAGATGGATGCATGCTGGATAGATGAATGGACAATGGATGATGGACAAATGATGGACAATGGATGGATGAATGATGGACAATGGATGGATAGATGAATGGACAATGGATGGGTGGATGGATGATGGATGGATGAATGATGGACGGATGAATGATGGACAATGGATGGATGGATGCATGATGGATGGATAATGAATGATGGACAGACAATGGATGGATGGATGCTGGATGGATAATGAATGATGAACGAACAATGGATGGATGGATGCTGGATGGATAATGAATGCTGGATGGATGATGGTCAATATGGAGAAGTGGAGCAGTCTTCCATGAGACAATCATTGAATCATATTATTAAACAATGTTTACCTCTTAGATTTTAATTTGCCAAATTAAATAGAAATAATAGGCTCTGTAACAGTGAACATTTACAAAACATTTACAAAAGTAAGAAGATATTGTATACAACATCATATTTACAAAGTCATGCTTAACATATAAAGAACCGCAACAGAACATCAAGGGGAACGTGATGCGTTAACCAACAGATAAATAATATGGACATTAAAACCAGTCCCAGAAGTTCAGTCCACAGCAGGGTTCAAGGTGTCAGATCTGAAAAGGTATGGATAGGTAACAGTCAAATGGATGCTGCTTCACCTTGTCCTCTGATAGGCAACATTCTTGGACCTAGGAAATCCTTTCACATCTGTACAAGTGGCAATGGACCTAGGGGTTAGGAGCTAGGGATTAGGAGGGGTTAGGAGCTAGGGATTAGGGGTGTGGAGGTGTTAAGGACTAGGGGTTAGGAGCTAGGGATTAGGGGTGTGGAGGTGTTAAGGACTAGGGGTTAGGAGCTAGGGGTGTGGAGCTGTTAAGGACTAGGGATTATGAGCTAGGGGTTAGGGGTGTGCTGTTGTTAAGGACTAGGGATTAGGAGCTAGGGGTTAAGGACTAGGGATTAGGAGCTAAGGGTTAGGAGCTAAGGGTTAGGAGCTAAGGGTTAGGAGCTAAGGGTTAGGAGCTAAGGGTTAGGAGCTAAGGGTTAAGGACTAGGGGTTAGGAGCTAGTGGTTAGGAGCTAAGGGTTAGGAGCTAAGGGTTAGGAAGGGTTAAGGACTAGGGATTAGGAGCTAGTGGTTAGGGGGTTAGGAGCTAAGTGTTAGGGGTGTGGAAGGGTTAAGGACTAGGGAATAGGAGCTAGGTTTAAGGGACTAGGGGTTAGGAGCTAGGGGTTAGGAGCTAGGGGTTAGGAGCGAGGGGTTAGGAGCGAGGGGTTAGGAGCGAGGGGTTAGGAGCGAGGGGTTAGGAGCGAGGGGTTAGGAGCGAGGGGTTAGGAGCGAGGGGATAGGAGCGAGGGGATAGGGGTCAGGGGTTAAAGACTAGGGAATAGGAGCTAGGGATTAGGAGCTAGGTTTTAGGGACTAGGGTTTGATGTGTCGGCAGAGCGAGGCGATCTGTGTGATGCAGCTGGTGACAGCGGGGGGGACGGGCTGGGTGGTCTCTCCTCGCCATGACGCCAGCGCAGCCAGAGCCTCCTTGGGGTTGCTAGGCGACAGGTCGTAGACAGTGTAGACAGCTGCCAGCTGGACCTCCCAGGGAACACCTGGAAATGACATCACAGAGACTCATTGGTTGGCCATCTGTCCAATACAGACACACAGATCTGTCCAGTCTCATCTGTAAAAAACGAAACAAAAAGTAATTCTGCTCAGATGAGACTGGACAGATGTCTGCCTGGTCCCGTCTGCCCGGTCCCGTCTGAGCAGAATTACTTTTTGTTTTGAGGTTAACTGAGGTTATCAGGAAACGAGGCGTACAGCGCCTTCAGAAGGTATTCAGAACCCTGGACTTTTTACACATTTTATGTTTACAGCCTCAATTAAATACAAATATCAGCAATCTACACACAATACCCTATAATGACAAAGCGAAAATAGGTTTAGACAATTAAAAATTAAATACCTTACTAAAAGTTTGGACACCTACTCATTCCAGAGTTTCTTTATTTGTACAATTTTCTATATTGTAGAATAATAGTAAAGACATTAAAACTATGAAATAAAACACATGGAATAATGTAGTAACCAAAAGAAAGTGATAAATATATTTTATATTTGAGTATCTTCAAAGTAGCCACCCTTTGCCTTGACAGCTTTGCACAATCTTGGCAATCTCTCAACCAGCTTCACCTGGAATTATTTTTCAACAGTCTTGAATGAGTTCCCACATATGCTGAGCACTTGTTGGCTGCTTTTCATTCACTGGGCAGTCCAACTCATCCCAAACCATCTCAATTGGGTTGAGGTCGGGTGATTGTGAGCTCAGGTGCATCCGGTTTCCATTGATCATCCTTGAGATGTTCACACAACTTGATTGGAGTCCACCTGTTCAATTGATTGGACATGATTTGGAAAGGCCCACACCTGTCTAGATGAGGTCCCACAGTTGACAGTGCATGTCGGAGCAAAAACCAAGCCATGAGGTTGAATAAAATTGTCCGTAGAGCTCCGAGACAGGATTGTGTCAAGGCACAGATCTGGAGAAGGGAACCAAAACATTTCAGAAGCCAAGACTCTTCCTAGAGCTGGCCCCCAGGCCAAAATGAGCAATCGGGGTAGAAGGGCCTTGGTCGGGGAGGTGACCAAGAACCCGATGGTCACTGACAGAGCTCCAGATTTACTCTGTGGAGATAGTAGAACCTTCCAGAAGGACAACCATCTCTGCAGCATTCCACCAATCAGGCCTTTATGGTAGAGTGGCCAGACGGAAGCCACTCCTCAATAAAAGGCACATTACAGGCTGCTTGGAGTTTGCCAAAAGGCACCTAAAGGACTCTGAGAACATGAGAAACAAGATTCTCTGGTCTGATGAAACCAATATGAATCACGTTGGCCTGAATGCCAATCGTCACGTCTGGAGGAAACCTGGCACCATCCCTACGGTGAAGCATGGTGGTGGCAGCATCATGCTGTGGGGATGTCTTTCAGAGGCAGGGACTGGGAGACTAGTCAGGATCGAGGTTCACCATCCAACAGGACAACGACCCTTAGCACACAGCCAAGACAATGCAGAAGTGGTTTCAGGACAAGTCTCTGAATGTCCTTGAGTGGCCAAGCAAGAGCCTGAACATCTCTGGAGAGACCTGAAAATAGCTGTGCATCCAACCTGACAGAGCCTGAGAGGATCTGCAGAGAAGAATGGGAGAAACTCCCCAAATACAGGTGTGCCAAGCTTGTAGCGTCATACCCAAGAATACTCAAGGCTGTAATCGCTGCCAAAGGTTCTTAAACAAAGTACTGAGTAAAGGGTTTGAATACTGATGTAAATGTAATATTTCAGTTTTTATTTTAATAAATTAACGTGTCTTAACTTTTTTTTTGCTTTGTTCATTATGGGGTATTGTGATGTCATTATGGGGTATTGTGATGTCATTATGGGGTATTGTGATGTCATTATGGGGTATTGTGATGTCATTATGGGGTATTGTGATGTCATTATGGGGTATTGTGATGTCATTATGGGGTATTGTGATGTCATTATGGGGTATTGTGATGTCATTATGGGGTGTTGTGTGTAGATGAGGGGGAAATCAACAGTGTAATCCATTTAGAATAAGGCTGTAACGTAACAAAAGTCAAGGCATCTGAATACATTCTGAAGGCACTGCATGTCCCACGTCACAGGGCATCTGAATACATTCTGAAGGCACTGCATGTCCCACGTCACAGGGCATCTGAATACATTCTGAAGGCACTGCATGTCCCACATCACAAGCCATCTGAATACATTCTGAAGGCACTGCATGTCCCACATCACAGGGCATCTGAATACATTCTGAAGGCACTGCATGTCCCACGTCACAGGGCATCTGAATACATTCTGAAGGCACTGCATGTCCCACATCACAGGGCATCTGAATACATTCTGAAGGCACTGCATGTCCCACATCACAGGGCATCTGAATACATTCTGAAGGCACTGCATGTCACAGGGCATCTGAATACATTCTGAAGGCACTGCATGTCCCACGTCACAGGGCATCTGAATACATTCCCACGTGAAGGCACTGCATGTCCCACATCACAGGGCATCTGAATACATTCTGAAGGCACTGCATGTCCCACGTCACAGGGCATCTGAATACATTCTGAAGGCACTGCATGTCCCACATCACAGGGCATCTGAATACATTCTGAAGGCACTGCATGTCCCACATCACAGGGCATCTGAATACATTCTGAAGGCACTGCATGTCCCACATCACAGGGCATCTGAATACATTCTGAAGGCACTGCATGTCCCACATCACAGGGCATCTGAATACATTCTGAAGGCACTGCATGTCCCACGTGACAGGGCATCTGAATACATTCTGAAGGCACTGCATGTCCCACGTCACAGGGCATCTGAATACATTCTGAAGGCACTGCATGTCCCACGTCACAGGGCATCTGAATACATTCTGAAGGCACTGCATGTCCCACATCACAGGGCATCTGAATACATTCTGAAGGCACTGCATGTCCCACGTCACAGAAGCGGCATTTGTAAACGTAAACATTTTTTCTTTTAAATCAAACTTGTATTCCATCCATAAATACGAATAAAATTGTTAGATTACGAGCCTAGTTGGTTTAGCTACAAAAGGCAGGAATCTTCCTGCTAGCCATGATTGGCTGAGATAATGGATGGGCTGGACATGCCAGGAGAGGAGTTTGGATTGGTCTACCATGCCAGATGCTTCTGTCTATAACGTGAGCTGTTCAGTATGTGTTGACAGTCATTTCTACCACACTGTTTTTGAAAGATATAACATTAGCCATTGATATAACATTAGCCATTGATATAACATTAGCCATTGATATAACATTAGCCATTGATATAACATTAGCCATTGATATAACATTAGCCATTGAGAACTACCAATGTTTTTCTACCTTTCTCAACAGCATTGAAACCCTGAATGTAGCAGGCGCTATCGACAGATCAGTTGGAACAAGTGACGGGCTACTTTCTCCACACGCCACAGTCGGTGTGAACCGGAGTGACTTGACACAACACCGGCCAAACAAGATGTAGCTACAACCAAACCTGAGTTAAAAATGGTTCCAGTCTACCGTGAAGCGTTCCTCCATGTAAGAGTCTAGCTACAATTTTAGATATAAGTTCTTAATTTAGTCAGAAATGTGTTTTTATTGCAAGCTAAAGTGTACTGTTAGTTAGCTTGCTGGCTCGCTAGCTAATGTTACGTGTATAATCTGTGTAGTAATATGATTTGAATCAGAAATCCATTCACGTTGCTAGTTATAGCCTAATGTTAGCTAGCTAACGTTGACCCTAGTCTGTTAGCTTAGCTACCGGCAGATTCATACTACAGCTAAGACAACGTTTGTATTGGTAGTAGTACGAGCTGGGATTGTGCCCAGTCATAGTTTAGCTCGCTAGCCACATTCAGCCGTGGCAGTATATCATCCTGAAGCCTTGAACTACACACATTCAGCCATGGCAGTATATCATCCTGAAGCCTTGAACTACACACATTCAGCCATGGCAGTATTTCATCCTGACGATAGACATTCTGCCGGGTTAAAGCGACTGGGATGTCAGTCCGTCTGAGTAGAATGACCGATGAAATATAGATGGACCATTTCAGAAGCTTTACAGTAGACGGTTACCTTCTGACTGTCCGTGTCTGGCGAATGTGTTGATGACCCTGGCGATGTTCTTCACAGACGAGCCGCATCTCTCCTTTATTCCGAGCTGCCCGAGGCGCCCTAACGAGGTGGTTCTCATGGTTACACTTCATTGGTCAGTTCAAATTATATATTTTTTTTAAAGTGTTGAATGAAAAAAATTGTACACAAACAAAACCCCGCCCACCTATGAGTCTGAGGACCGCAGCCACAGTGACATCCTGGATGGGTGTTTGTCTTGACCTGGGCTGGGTCACCCAGGAGTTCATCATTGGCCACAGCTCTGTACTTTAAACAGAACAACAACAACACACCTAAGGCCATGATTCACTGACTGATAAACACACTCCTACATACTGTATCTGTCTTCAGACTGTCATGTTGTCTGACTGATAAACACACTCCTACATACTGTATCTGTCTTCAGACTGTCATGTTGTCTGACTGATAAACACACTCCTACATACTGTATCTACTGTCTTCAGTCTGTCATGTTGTCTCTGACTGATTAACACACTCCTACATACTGTATCTGTCTTCAGACTGTCATGTTGTCTGACTGATAAACACACTCCTACATACTGTATCTGTCTTCAGACTGTCATGTTGTCTGACTGATAAACACACTCCTACATACTGTATCTGTCTTCAGACTGTCATGTTGTCTGACTGATAAACACACTCCTACATACTGTATCTACTGTCTTCAGACTGTCATGTTGTCTCTGACTGATAAACACACTCCAATATACTGTATCTACTGTCTTCAGTCTGTCATGTTGTCTGACTGATAAACACACTCCAATATACTGTATCTACTGTCTTCAGTCTGTCATGTTGTCTCTGACTGATAAACACACTCCAATATACTGTATCTACTGTCTTCAGTCTGTCATGTTGTCTCTGTCTGACTGATAAACACACTCCTACATACTGTATCTACTGTCTTCAGTCTGTCATGTTGTCTCTGTCTGACTGATAAACACACTCCTACATACTGTATCTACTGTCTTCAGTCTGTCATGTTGTCTCTGACTGATAAACACACTCCTACATACTGTATCTACTGTCTTCAGTCTGTCATGTTGTCTCTATCTCCACTGACTGATATGGTGATACAGGTTGTGGCCGAAAGTTTTGAGAATGACAAATATTAATTTTCAAAGTCTGCTGCCTCAGTTTGTATGATGGAAATTTGCATATACTCCAGAATGTTATGAAGAGTGATCAGATGAATTGCAATTAATTGCAAAGTCCCTCTTTGCCACGCAAATGAACTGAACCCCCCCCCCCCCAAAACATTTCCACTGCATTTCAGCCCTGCCACAAAAGGACCAGCTGACATCATGTCAGTGATCCTCTCGTTAACACAGGTGTGGATGTTGACGAGGACAGGGCTGGAGATCACTCTGTCATGCTGATTGAGTTTGAACAGACTGGAAGCTTCAAAAGGAGGGTGGTGCTTAGAATCATTGTTCTTCCTCTGTCAACCATGGTTACATGCAAGGAAACACGTGCCATCATTATTGCTTTGCACAAAAAGGGCTTCACAGGCAAGAATATTGCTGCCAGTAAAATTGCACCTAAATCAACCATTTGATCAACCATCAACCAAGTTCATCAAGAACTTCAAGGAGAGCGGTTCAATTGTTGTGAAGAAGGCGTCATGGCGCCCAAGAAAGTCCAGCAAGCGCAAGGGCCGTCTCCTAAAGTTGATTCAGCTGCGGGATCGGGGCACCACCAGTACAGAGCTTGCTCAGGAATGGCAGCAGGCAGGTGTGAGAGCATCTGCACGGACAGTGAGGCGAAGACTTTCGGAGGAGGGCCTGGTGTCAAGAAGGGCAGCAAAGAAGCCACTTCTCTCCAGGAAAAACATCAGGGACAGACTGATGTTCTGCAAAAGGTACAGGGATTGACTGCTGAGGACTGGGGTAAAGTCGTTTTCTCTGATGAATCCCCTTTCCGATTGTTTGGGTTATCCGGAAAAAAGCTTGTCCGGAGAAGACAAGGTGAGTGCTACCATCAGTCCTGTGTCATGCCAACAGTAAAGCATCCTGAGACCATTCATGTGTGGGGTTGCTTCTCAGCCAAGGGAGTGGGCTCACTCACAATTTTGCCTAAGAACACAGCCATGAATAAAGAATGGTACCAACACATCCTTTGAGAGCACCTTCTCCCAACCATCCAGGAACAGTTTGGTGACGAACAATGCCTTTTCCAACATGATGGAGCACCTTGCCATAAGGCAAAAGTGATAACTAAGTGGCTCGGGGAACAAAACATCAATATTTTGGGTCCATGGCCAGGAAACTCCCTAGACCTTAATCCCATTGAGACCTTGTGGTCAATCCTAAAGAGACGGGTGGACAAACAAAAACCCACAAATTCTGACAAACTCCAAGTATTGATTATGCAAGAATGGGCTGCCATCAGCCAGGATGTGGCCCAGAAGTTAATTGACAGCATGCCAGGGCAGATTGCAGAGGTCTTGAAAAAGAAGGGTCAACACTGCAAATATTGACTCTTTGCATCAACTTCATGTAATTGTCAATAAAAGCCTTTGACACTTATGAAATGCTTGTAATTATACTTCAGTATTCCATAGTAACATCTGACAAAAATATCTAAAGACACTGAAGCAGCAAACTTTGTGGAAATTAATATTTGTGTCACTCTCAAAACTTTTGGCCATGACTGTATAGTGTACAGAATCATTGTACCATCTAAATCGCTGTATCTTTTCTATAACTATATTTTCCATAACTGTTTACAGCCGGTGTACAAAACCGAAGGTACATTTAAAAAAAAACTTCAGCCCGGAAGCATAGAAATAGTGACATAGAACAGATCTACCTCTTCTTAGACTGGCTTTCGATGACAAATGACAGATCTATAACTCGCATTTCTGTGTGAATTTGGTGAGGTCACCTAAAAAGTGACATCTGCAGTCAAATGGGGCTAACTGGCTGAGTTAGTAACATATATGATCTAACCATCTTCAACGCTCCCACCCCCCACGCTGTCTAGATTAATATTTATCTGGACGGTCATAATGACATTAAAAGAGTTTGCTAAATGCATCTGGTTTTGTCTTCGTTGTTTTGTTCGCTGGTGAATTTCAGTCCAGCTGTGGCAGTCAACAACAACCAATAGCAGGCCTGCTTTCTACCTCAGTAGGTTGTCATGGGTCCACTCCCAGTGTGTATGAGAGCAGAGCAGCTCCAGGGTGAAGACGTGTTGCCAGGCAACGGGGTTCAGGTCCTGTCCCTGTCGCGGGTGTTTCTGGAAGGTCATCTCAGCTGCAGCTCTGACGGACGTCAACGTGCGGGACACCAACTGATCCACGTCACTAGGAGGACTCTGGGGACACAGACATGGCATGAAGTCCAAACAGATGTTACGCCAAGCTTCACAATACACAAACAGGAAATGGCCTTCTCAGCGACGGAATACTGACAACTCTTCCCTCTGTTAATTGATCAAAAGGCGGAGACCAATAGACAACAGTAGATCCATAAACCTGTTCATGACCACAGACCAAGATTACAAAGATGCCATACCGTCTCCCATCCCAGGTAAGCAGTTAGGCAGTGGAGCACCTCTCCGTGAGCTTTGACCTTGGTGACCGTGTGGATGGCCTGGCACACTACAGTCCTGCAGGAGAACACATTGGGCCATGTGGTCACCATGAACAGAACCAGCTTGGTTGACTCAGGGAAATCTGGGGGGGGGGGACAAGAACAGAAACAATGTCAACTCAAGCTGAAGTCACGTGACGTCAGTCAACTCAAGCTATTCAATGAAGCCATGCTACCTTCTCTAAGGATGCCGTAGGCCAGGATATGTTACCTTCTCTAAGGATGCCGTAGGCCAGGATGTGCTACCTTCTCTAAGGATGCCGTAGGCCAGGATGTGCTACCTTCTCTAAGGATGCTGTAGGCCAGGATGTGCTACCTTCTCTAAGGATGCTGTAGGCCAGGATGTGCTACCTTCTCTAAGGATGCTGTAGGCCAGGATGTGCTACCTTCTCTAAGGATGCCGTAGGCCAAGATGTGCTACCTTCTCTAAGGATGCCGTAGGCCAGGATGTGCTACCTTCTCTAAGGACGCCATAGGCCAGGATGTGCTACCTTCTCTAAGGACGCCATAGGCCAGGATGTGCTACCTTCTCTAAGGACGCCATAGGCCAGGATGTGCTACCTTCTCTAAGGACGCCATAGGCCAGGATGTGCTACCTTCTCTAAGGACGCCATAGGCCAGGATGTGCTACCTTCTCTAAGGACGCCATAGGCCAGGATATGTTACCTTCTCTAAGGATGCCGTAGGCCAGGATGTGCTACCTTCTCTAAGGATGCCGTAGGCCAGGATGTGCTACCTTCTCTAAGGATGCTGTAGGCCAGGATGTGCTACCTTCTCTAAGGATGCTGTAGGCCAGGATGTGCTACCTTCTCTAAGGATGCTGTAGGCCAGGATATGTGCTCTGTCCCAGTCCCTCCTCCGTCGGCACAGAGCAGTGTAGACTCTAACCAGAGCCTGGAGGTGAGACCCAGGCAGCTCAGTCCTCTCAGTCTTCAGCTTAGTCAGCATCACCGACATCAGATCATCTACCAGAGGCTGACAAGTCACAGGACAGCCATGTACCAATGATTCACAGTACCAATGAGTCACAGGACAACCATGTACCAATGAGTCACAGGACAACCATGTACCAATGAGTCACAGGACAACCATGTACCAATGAGTCACTGGACAGCCATGTACCAATGATTCACAGTACCAATGAGTCACAGGACAACCATGTACCAATGAGTCACAGGACAACCATGTACCAATGAGTCACAGGACAACCATGTACCAATGAGTCACTGGACAGCCATGTAAGAGGTGTTACTGTCTACAAATTAAAGGGATACTTTAGGATCTCTGCTAGCAGATACCATAGACTTCCAGTCATTATGCTAACGCTAGTTAGCAACTACGTTCAAACTGCACGGAGACATAAAAATGGTATCCACGAGTTCATCTGACTCTGGGGAAGTCGATAAAGGGTCTCATTGACAAAATCCAGAATAGAGGTCGACCGATTAATCGGAATGGACGATTAATTAGGGCCGATGTCAAGTTATCATTTATACCTTTATTTAACTAGGCAAGTCAGTTAAGAACACATTCTTATTTTCAATGACGGCCTAGGAACGGTGGGTTAACTGCCTCGTTCAGGGGCAGAACGACAGATTTTCACCTTGTCAGCTCGGGGGATCCAATCTTGCAAACTTACATTTAACTAGTCCAACGCTCTAACCACCTGCCTCTCATTGCACTCCACGAGGAGCCTGCCTGTTACGCGAATGCAGTAAGCCAAGGTAAGTTGCTAGTTAAACTTATCTTATAAAAACCAATCATTCATAATCACTAGTTAACTACACATGGTTGATGATATTACTAGATATTATCTAGCGTGTCCTGCATTGCATATAATCTGACTGAGCATACAATCATACAAGCATCTAAGTATCTGACTGAGCGGTGGTAGGCAGAAGCAGGCACGTAAACATGAATTCAAACAGCGTTTTGCCAGCAGCTCTTCGTTGTGCGTCAAGCATTGCGCTGTTTATGACTTCAAGCTTATCAACTCCCGAGATGAGGCTGGTGTAACCGAAGTGAAATGGCTAGCTAGTTAGCGCATGCTAATAGCGTTTCAAACATCACTCGCTCTGAGCCTTCTAGTAGTTGTTCCCCTTGCTCTGCATGGGTAACGCTGCTTCGATGGTAGCTGTTGTCGTTGTGTTGCTGGTTCGAGCCCGGGGAGGAGTGAGGAGAGGGACGGAAGCTATACTGTTACACTGGCAATACTAAAGTACCTATAAGAACATCCAATAGTCAAAAGTTAATGAAATACAAATGGTTTAGAAGGAATTCCTAGAATAACTATAACCTACTACAACTTCTTACCTGGGAATATTGAAGACTCATGTTAAAAGGAACCACCAGCTTTCATATGTTCTCATGTTCTGAGCAAGGAACTTAAACGTTAGCTTTTTTACATAGCACATATTGCACTTTTACTTTCTTCTCCAACACTTTGTTTTTGCATTATTTAAACCAAATTGAACATGTTTCATTATTTACTTGAGGCTAAATTGATTTTATTGATGTATTATATTAAGTTAAAATAAGTGTTCATTCAGTATTGTTGTAATTGTCATTATTACAAATAAATAAATAAATAAAAATGGCTTTTTTGGTCTTCCAATAATCGGCATTGGCGTTGAAACATCATAATCGGTCGACCTCTACTCCAGAAGCCTTTAAAAGATCCTACGGTAAATATGCTATGTAGGCAAAGCTGTTCGTGACTAACCTGATTTTCTGAGAACTCAGAGAGGACCTCTTTCTCCTCATCCCGTAACACAGGCTTCCTAGACAGATTCCCAACAAACAGGTGACTCTTGATGACAGGCAACAGGTCAAAACACTGGGCTGCTATCTTCTCTAAGGCCTGGGATATGGAGGCTTCGCCTGCTGCTTTCCCAACCAATTTCTCCTTCTCTAAGGCCTGGGATATGGAGGCTTCGCCTGCTGCTTTCCCAACCAATTTCTCCTTCTCTAAGGCCTGGGATATGGAGGCTTCGCCTGCTGCTTTCCCAACCAATTTCTCCTTCTCTAAGGCCTGGGATATGGAGGCTTCGCCTGCTGCTTTCCTAACTAGTTTCTCCTTCTCTAAGGCCTGGAATATGGAGGCTTCGCCTGCTGGTTTCCCAAACAGTTTCTCCTTCTCTGTAGGCTGTGAAGAACTCCCATGTTGAGGTGTCCTGAGTAGTGGGTCAGGACTGGCTGATGTCGTGGAGGATATCCCCTTCGCAGCAGGAACGGCCGTCGCCCCAGCAGGGCCGGGGGAGCAGTTATCCAGCCTCAGTCTTTTGGCACTCTTTGGTAGAAGCATGTTGACTCCACTTCGCTTCCCTCTTTGCTCCGTTTTGGTGAAAGCCGTGGACGAGGAGTTGATGGTTTTGAAGCCAGATATCTGACTGACAGAGCTGGAAGGTGTGGTCCCCGTCTCAGCAGAAGACATAGAGAGGTTTCCTCGGAGGATACTGAGAGTCCAGGCACGGGCAGACAGTTCTGGATACATGCTGTCTAGAATCCTCATGGAGTTCTCCTGGGCGGGACTAGTGGAGGAAGAGGAGGGGCTGAAGGCAGGAAGTCTCCCTGGAACAGGAACAGCGTGTTTAGGAGTGGCTGAACCAAACTGTAGTGGTGAGGAAGGGGTGGTTCGAGACGGGGAGCTCAACATCTGACCATCAGGTGCTGTTTGGGACCCCACAGGGGAAACAGGCCCTTCCATTGGTGAGGGAAAGGACAGTTTACCAATCACCTGTCTTGGATTGCCAGGTTTTACCGGTCTCGGAGGAGTTACAGTGAGAGGCATCAGAAGAGGAGGTAGAGGAGGACCCATTTCAAAGCGAACCTTCCCAATGGGAACTTTCCATGTACGTTCTGGGGAGTGGCCCACAGGCAAGGCTGCTGTAGGTTCTGGGGAGTGGCCCACAGCCAAGGCTGCTGTAGGTTCTGGGGAGTGGCCCACAGGCCAGGCTGCTGTAGGTTCTGGGGTGTGGCCCACAGGCAAGGCTGCTGGCCTGATCCCTTCACTCATGTCAGGGCTGAGTCTTTCAATAATAACTTTACATGAAAGGGTGGTCGTTTGCTGGCCGTCCCTGGGAGCCGCTCCGTCCCTGGGAGCCGCTCCGTCATTCACTGAGCTGGTTTGGACTGCGTTTGATCTAACAAGACTCTTCCTGACACGCCCACTTCTAGTACTGATCATCTCAGTCTTGTCTTTCCTACCTAGTTTCTCAGACCCTTCATCTGTCAGCTGGGACTCAGACCTTGACTCAGAGATGCAGTCAGTGGTTGTAGGACGCGTACGGTCAGCTTTCATATCCTGGTGTTGTAGAACATGGACTGGGCGATCACAATCTTTCAGCATCCCGTTGTTCAAAGACTCGTCACTCTGTAACTCTGTTGGAGACGGTGGATTCCTAATGTCAGACCCTGGGTCTTCAGCATCTTTCCTTCCATTCATCCTCTTCGGTTGTGTACCAGATCTCAGGAGCTTCACGTTCACCACAGGGGAAAGACATATGGGACTATGTAACCTCTTGCAAACTGTATGGTTTCTGCTACTCTGAGCATTGGGTTTTGTTGCCTGGATGTCTTCATGGAGTTCAGATGTCGTAGTACAGTTCTCTACGTTCTTTACAGAGCTCATTAAACTGTCAGGAGAGATGTGGACACTTGTAGGGTGACTGGGGGAGGCCAGTCCTTCTGTAGGGTGACTGGGGGAGGCCAGTCCTTCTGTAGGGTGACTGGGGGAGGCCAGTCCTTCTGTAGGGTGACTGGGAGAGGCCAGTCCTTCTGTAGGGTGACTGGGAGAGGCCAGTCCTTCTGTAGAGTGATTGGGGGAGACCAGTCCTTCTGTAGGGTGACTGGGGGAGACCAGTCCTTCTGTAGGGTCTCTGGGGGAGGCCAGTCTTTCTGTAGGGTGACTGGGGGAGGCCAGTCTTTCTGTAGGGTGACTGGGAGGGAACAGTACATCACCAACCTGTTTCCAAGAGAAACCCTCTTCATCGTCTTTATCTGATTCCTGGCCTGTAAACAACTTGTCTTGTTTATGGGGACATGCTTGAGGAGCTGCTTTCTGATCAGTTGTGTTACATTGAGTGTTAGGAGCCCATTCAGTCAGTTGTTCTGGACCAGTCACTGTCTCCGCAGAACACTCAACCAGATGACTGGGTTCCAGCTGTTTAGTGGAGGGAGTTTGAGACACGCTGGCCTCTCCTGACTGATCTTTAATGCTTTCTACTTTCTCTGAGTCCCCATGGTTGATGCTCTGACCCGCCAAGACACAGCCATTATAACACGGGTTAGTCTCAACATCCATCTCTGTCATGTCTGGTGAGAAGTCCTGCACTTCTTCTCCTTGTGTCTGGGTGAGTGAGGTCTGAACGGCCCCAGTATGGACAGAGAGGTTGCCTGGATGCTCTACTGAGTTTGGGAGACACTCTGTGGCTTTGGTAAAGTAAGGTAGATCATTAGAGGAGTTTTGACTCTCTCCTGATGGGGACTGGATGGTTTCAGCAGCTGGTTCTACCTGCATGTCTTCCTGTTCACAGACAGCCACACTGTTCCTCTCTGTCTCTCCTGAGGTCCCGGTGGCCAGATCAGGGCTTTTTCTCAGAGTAGAATTAGTACTGTCTGAAACAGGGCTTTCTCTCTGAGTAAAATTAATTCTGTCTGATGGTAGTTCCACTGAGGAGTCTGCAGGTTGTTGTCCTGACAACACAAGGGCCATCTGATTGGCTGGTCCAGTTTTCTGTCCTGCTGTCTGATTGGCTGGTCCTGTAGTGTAGACAGAGTGGTTTCTGTTCTCTAGAGGAAATCTGGTCCCTCGAGCTCTGGACTCCAAGACATCATCCAACCTCTCCTGAGCTGAGGAGCAGGGTAAGGGGGAGAGGACAGGGGGCAGCGGCTTGAACCAGTCCAGGATCTCCTCAACTGATCTACTATGTTTATGGCCTGGCGGGTCAATGTTCCTGCTGGGTCCATGACCTGCCGGGTCATTGTTCCTGCCGGGACCAGGGCCTGCCGGGTCACTGTTCCTGCTGGGTCCATGACCTGCCGGGTCATTGTTCCTGCTGGGTCCATGACCTGCCGGGTCACTGTTCCTGCCGGGTCCATGACCTGCCGGGTCACTGTTCCTGCCGGGTCCATGACCTGCCGGGTCACTGTTCCTGCCGGGTCCAGGGACTGCCGGGTCACTGTTCCTGCCGGGTCCAGGGACTGCCGGGTCACTGTTCCTGCCGGGTCCAGGGCCTGCCGGGTCACTGTTCCTGCCGGGTCCAGGGCCTGCCGGGTCACTGTTCCTGCCGGGTCCAGGGCCTGCCGGGTCACTGTTCCTGCCGGGTCCAGGGCCTGGCGGGTCACTGTTCCTGCCGGGTCCAGGGCCTGGTGGGTCACTGTTCCTGCCGGGTCCATGGCCTGCCAGGGTCACTGTTCCTGCCGGGTCCATGGCCTGCCAGGTCACTGTTCCTGCCGGGTCCATGGCCTAGCTGGGTCACTGTTCCTGCCGGGTCCATGGCCTGCCGGGTCACTGTTCCTGCCGGGTCCAGGGCCTGCCGGGTCACTGTTCCTGCCGGGTCCATGGCCTGCCGGGTCACTGTTCCTGCCGGGTCCATGGCCTGCCGGGTCACTGTTCCTGCTGGGTCCATGGCCTGCCGGGTCACTGTTCCTGCTGGGTCCATGGCCTGCCGGGTCACTGTTCCCGCTGGGTCCATGGCCTGGCAGGTCACTGTCAGGTCTGTGGGGGTCAACTGTGCTGCGGTCTTGTAGGTGCTCCTTTAACTGCTGTTTCCTCCTGGCTGTGAGTGAGACAGAGACATAATGATATTCTGGTCTGTTGTAACAAGGGAAGGTCCATTATATCATATGACATCATTACAATGCGTCTTGAATACATACCAGGGAGGTGTGATGAGGGAGGAGCTACACACACCCATAGATCCTCCAGCAGCCTCTGGATCTTCTCTGTAAAACACCCCACCGTATCAACACCATGACGACTGTAGGTACTACACCCCACCGTATCAACACCATGACGACTGTAGGTACTATACAACACCATGACGACTGTAGGTACTATACAACACCATGACGACTGTAGGTACTATACAACACCGTGACCACTGTAGGTACTATACAACACCGCGACCACTGTAGGTACTATACAACACCGCGACGACTGTAGGTACTATACAACACCGCGACGACTGTAGGTACTAGACCCCACCGTGACCACTGTAGGTACTAGACCCCACCGTGACGACTGTAGGTACTTACACCCCACCGTGACGACTGTAGGTACTACACCCCACCGTGACGACTGTAGGTACTTACACCCCACCGTGACGACTGTAGGTACTACACCCAACCGTGACCACTGTAGGTACTATACCCCACCGTGACCACTGTAGGTACTACACCCCACCGTATCAACACTGACGACTGTAGGTACTATAATACACTGTGACGACTGTAGGTACTATAATACACTGTGACGACTGTAGGTACTATAATACACTGTGACGACTGTAGGTACTATAATACACTGTGACGACTGTAGGTACTATAATACACTGTGACGACTGTAGGTACTATAATACACTGTGACGACTGTAGGTACTATACCCCACCGTGACGACTCTAGGTACTATACCCCACCGTGACGACTCTAGGTACTATACAACACCGTGACAACTGTAGGTACTACACCTAACCAACACCCTGATGACTGTAGGTTTTTAATTTTATTTAACTAGGCAAGTCAGTTAAGAACAAATTCTTATTTACAATGACGGCCTACCGGGGAACAATGGGCTAACTGGGGCAGAACAACAGATTTTTACCTTGTCAGCTAGGGGATTCGATCCAGCAACCTTTCGGTTACTGGCCCAACGCTCTAACCCCTAGGCTACCTGCCGCCCCAAAGGTACAGTGCCTTGCGAAAGTATTCAGCCCCCTTGAACTTTGCGACCTTTTGCCACATTTCAGGCTTCAAACATAAAGATATAAAACTGTTTTTTTTTGTGAAGAATCAACAACAAGTGGGACACAATCATGAAGTGGAACGACATTTATTGGATATTTCAAACTTTTTTAACAAATCAAAAACGGAAAAATTGGGCGTGCAAAATTATTCAGCCCCCTTAGCGCCACCTTTTGCTGCGATTACAGCTGTAAGTCGCTTGGGGTATGTCTCTATCAGTTTTGCACATCGAGAGACTGACATTTTTTCCCATTCCTCCTTGCAAAACAGCTCGAGCTCAGTGAGGTTGGATGGAGAGCATTTGTGAACAGCAGTTTTCAGTTCTTTCCACAGATTCTCAATTGGATTCAGGTCTGGACTTTGACTTGGCCATTCTAACACCTGGATATGTTTATTTTTGAACCATTCCATTGTAGATTTTGCTTTATGTTTTGGATCATTGTCTTGTTGGAAGACAAATCTCCATCCCAGTCTCAGGTCTTTTGCAGACTCCATCAGGTTCTTCCAGAATGGTCCTGTATTTGGCTCCATCCATCTTCCCATCAATTTTTAACCATCTTCCCTGTCCCTGCTGAAGAAAAGCAGGCCCAAACCATGATGCTGCCACCACCATGTTTGACAGTGGGGATGGTGTGTTCAGGGTGATGAGCTGTGTTGCTTTTACGCCAAACATAACGTTTTGCATTGTTGCCAAAAAGTTCAATTTTGGTTTCATCTGACCAGAGCACCTTCTTCCACATGTTTGGTGTGTCTCCCAGGTGGCTTGTGGCAAACTTTAAACAACACTTTTTATGGATATCTTTAAGAAATGGCTTTCTTCTTGCCACTCTTCCATAAAGGCCAGATTTGTGCAATATACGACTGATTGTTGTCCTATGGACAGAGTCTCCCACCTCAGCTGTAGATCTCTGCAGTTTATCCAGAGTGATCATGGGCCTCTTGGCTGCATCTCTGATCAGTCTTCTCCTTGTATGAGCTGAAAGTTTAGAGGGACGGGCAGGTCTTGGTAGATTTGCAGTGGTCTGATACTCCTTCCATTTCAATATTATCGCTTGCACAGGGCTCCTTGGGATGTTTAAAGCTTGGGAAATCTTTTTGTATCCAAATCCGGCTTTAAACTTCTTCACAACAGTATCTCAGACCTGCCTGGTGTGTTCCTTGTTCTTCATGATGCTCTCTGTGCTTTTAACGGACCTCTGAGACTATCACAGTGCAGGTGCATTTATACGGAGACTTGATTACACACAGGTGGATTGTATTTATCATCATTAGTCATTTAGGTCAACATTGGATCATTCAGAGATCCTCACTGAACTTCTGGAGAGTTTGCTGCACTGAAAGTAAAGGGGCTGAATAATTTTGCACGCCCAATTTTTCCGTTTTTGATTTGTTAAAAAAGTTTGAAATATCCAATAAATGTCGTTCCACTTCATGATTGTGTCCCACTTGTTGTTGATTCTTCACAAAAAAATACAGTTTTATATCTTTATGTTTGAAGCCTGAAATGTGGCAAAAGGTTGCAAAGTTCAAGGGGGCCGAATACTTTCGCAAGGCACTGTATTAGTGTGTGGTATCAACTTGGGTTATAGTGTAATAAAAACATACCTTTATCCACCTGTGTTTCTTCAGGTGCCGTTGCTTGAGTTGATGTGCTCTTTAATACTGAACAAAGACAAGATTGAACTTAATTAACAAACGCTGTGATACTACTATTGCTACTACTACTGATACTACTACTACTACTACTACTACTACTACTACCACTACTACTGATACTGCTACTACCACTGATACTGCTACTACCACTACTACTGATACTGCTACTACTACTGATACTACTACTGATACTGCTACTGATACTACTGATACTGCTACTACTGATACTGCTACTACTACTACTACTGATACTACTACTACTGATACTACTGATACTACTGATACTACTACTACTGATACTACTACTACTACTACTACTGATACTACTACTATTGATACTACTACTACTACTACGACTGATACTACTGATACTGCTGATACTACTGATACTACTGATACTACTACGACTACCACTACTACTGATACTGCTACTACCACTGATACTGCTACTACCACTACTACTGATACTGCTACTACTACTGATACTACTACTGATACTGCTACTGATACTGCTACTACTGATACTGCTACTACTACTGATACTACTACTACTGATACTACTGATACTACTACTACTGATACTACTGCTACTACTACTGATACTACTACTACTGATACTACTACTACTACTGATACTGCTGATACTACTACTACTACTACTACTACTACGACTGATACTACTGATACTGCTGATACTACTACTACTACTACTACGACTGATACTACTGATACTGCTGATACTACTGATACTACTACTACTGATACTACTACGACTGATACTACTGATACTACTACTACTGATACTACTACTGATACTACTGATACTGCTGATACTACTGATACTACTACTACTACTACTACGACTACCACTACTACTGATACTGCTACTACCACTGATACTGCTACTACCACTACTACTGCTACTGCTACTACTACTGATACTACTACTGATACTGCTACTGATACTACTGATACTGCTACTACTGATACTGCTACTACTACTACTACTGATACTACTACTACTGATACTACTGATACTACTACTACTGATACTACTGCTACTACTACTACTGATACTACTACTACTACTACGACTGATACTACTGATACTGCTGATACTACTACTACTACTACGACTGATACTACTGATACTGCTGATACTACTGATACTACTACTACTGATACTACTACTACTACTACTACTACTGATACTACTACTACTACTGCTACTACTGATACTACTACTACTACTGATACTACTACTACTACTACTACTACTACTACTACTACTACTACTACTACTACTGATACTACTACTACTACGAACAGCACTGTTACCTTTATTCTTCTCCGTCTCCAGTTTCTCTAGTCGTTCCTGGAATAGAAAGAGGGTCCAATCAGACCGTTTCAAAACACTTTACAGTTGATACTACAGCCAATGAGAGTCTGATACTACTACTACTACTACTACTACTGATACTACAGCCAATGAGAGTCTCTAACACTCTACAACAGTGGTCACCAACCTTTTCTGAGTCAAGATCATTGAGTCAAAATGCAAGCTGAGATCTACCGCTCTGATTATCTTTAAACATGACTTCACAAACACATCACCAATGAAAAACATTTCTGTAGCAATGAGGTTTGAGCAGTAGACTATAGGCCCAATACATTATACAGGGCCTTGCAAAAGGTATTCATCCCCCTTGGCGTTTTTCCTCGTTTGTTGCATTACAACCTGTAATTTAAATGGGATTTCAAGTAATGGACAAACACAAAATAGTCCAAATTGTTGAAGTGAAATTAAAAATAACACTTTCAAAATATAAATAAAGAATAAAACCTGAAAAGTGGTGTGTTCATATGGATAAAGTTGTGGAGAAGTACAGATCAGGGTTGGGTTATAAAAAAATATCAGGAACTTTGAACATCTCACAGAGCACCATTAAATCCATTTATTCAAAAATATGAATATGAAGAATATGGCACCACAACAAACCTGCCAAGAGAGGGCCACCCACAAAAACTCACAGAACAGGCAAGGAGGGCAATAATCAGAGAGGCAACCAAGATAACCCTGAAGGAGCTGCAAAGCTCCACAGCGGAGATTAGAGTATCTGTCCATAGGACCACTTTAAGCCGTACACTCCATCGAGCTGGGCTTTAAGGAAGAGTGGCCAAAAAAAAGCCATTGCTTAAAAAAAAAAAAAAGCAAACATGTTTGTTTTTCACCAAAAGGCATGTGGGAGACTCCCCAAACATATGAAAGAAGGTACTCTGGTCAGATGAGACTAAAATTGAGCTTTTTTGCCAGCAAGGAAAACGCTATGTCTGGTGCAAACCCAACACCTCTCATCACCCCGAGGACACCATCCCCACAGTGAAGCATGGTGGTGGCAGCATCATGCTGTGGGTATGTTTTTCCATCGGCAGGGAAACTAGTCAGTACTGAAGGAATGATGGATGGCGCTAAATAAAAAGGGACATTCTTGAGGGAAACCTGTTTCAGTCTTTCAGAGATTTGAGACTGGGACAGAGGTTCACCTTCCAGCAGGGCAATGACCCTAAGCTTACTGCTAAAGCAACACTCGAGTGGTTTAAGAGGACACATTTAAAATGTCTTGGAATGGCCGAGTCAAAGCCCAGACCTCAATCCAATTGAGAATCTGTGGTATGACTTAAAGATTGCTGTACACCAGCGGAACCCATCCAACTTGAAGGAGCTGGAGCAGTTTTGCCAAAAATCCCAGTGGCTATATGTGCCAAGCTTATCAAGACATACCCCAAGAGACTGTCAGCTGTAATTGCTGCGAAAGGTGTCTCTACAAAGTATTGACATTGGGGGGTGATAGTTATGCACGCTCAAGTTCTGTTTTGTCTTATTTCTTGTTTCTCAATAAAAAAATATGTTGCATCTTCAAAGTGGTAGGCATGTTGTGTAAATCAAATGATACACCACCCCCCCAATTTGTTTAAATTCCAGGTTGTGAGGCAACGAAATAGGAAAGATGCCAAGGAGGGGGAATACTTTCGCAAGCCACTGTTACTGCATATTGGCTATGCTCAGTGGGCTATAGGCCCAATACATTATCCCTGCATATTGGCTATGCTCAGTAGGCTATAGGTCCAAAACATTATCCCTGCATATTGGCTATGCTCAGTAGGCTATAGGTCCAATACATTATCCCTGCATATTGGCTATGCTCAGTGGGCTATAGGTCCAATACATTATCCCTGCATATTGGCTATGCTCAGTAGGCTAGAGGCCCAATACATTATCCCTGCATATTGACTATGCTCAGTAGGCCCAATACATTATCCCTGCATATTGGCTATGTTTAGTAGGCTATAGGCCCAATACATTATCCCTGCATATTGGCTATGCTCAGTAGGCTATAGGCCCAATACATTATCACTGCATATTGGCTATGTTTAGTAGGCTATAGGCCCAATACATTATCCCTGCATATTGGCTATGTTTAGTAGGCTATAGGCCCAATACATTATCACTGCATATTGGCTATGCTCAGTAGGCTATAGGCCCAATACATTATCACTGCATATTGGCTATGTTTAGTAGGCTATAGGCCCAATACATTATCACTGCATATTGGCTATGCTCAGTAGGCTATAGGCCCAATACATTATCACTGCATATTGGCTATGTTTAGTAGGCTAGAGGCCCAATACATTATCCCTGCATATTGGCTATGCTCAGTAGGCTATAGGCCCAATACATTATCCCTGCATATTGGCTATGCTCAGTAGGCTATAGGCCCAATACATTATTCCTGCATATTGGCTATGCTCAGTAGGCTATGGGCCCAATACATTATCACTGCATATTGGCTATGCTTGAATTGCCCTTCCAATGTTATTCTTCTCAGACCATTTAGAAAATATATTTTCTGGAAATAGATCATGTGTTGTATTACTATTTTTACTGGACTGCTGTCCTGCATCTGATGGTCAGTCTGAGGGAGGGAGGGAGCAGCGGTAGGGCTGCCTCTCACCTGACTCACCGTCCCTCTGTTCTCCCTCCCTCCGCTGAGAAAAGGGGACACAGTCTTCTAGCTGATGGTGAAACTCAAGTCACTATGCATTATTTCTGCCTCATACACCAATTCCTGTTGTTACTCCTATGACCAGAGTAAGTGAAATATTCCTCCATATTGAAAAAGACAAGCCTCTAATAAAAACAGCGTAAGCTTATCGGAACACTTTGTTAAACTCCTTCATCGCAGCTGCAGTGCTGGTTGTAGCGTGAGTGGAAGTAGGGAGAACATGCAAACCTGAAGATGTAGAAGCTCGTTCTCCAGTACAATCTTCTCTGTTTTCAGCCTGGTAATGTCACGCTCTTGCTTGAGTTGAGAATCTAAAACAGAACAACCCAGGCACATCGCCAATAAGACAAGGCAGGTAAAGGCTGTGTGACAGATCACAATAGGAATATTATAAATGATGTTTCCCACAGACTAGCAGATAATAAAAGTAATATCAACCTTGAAACAGTACAAGATGTTTTTCCAGGTCGTATTTTCTGTTGGTGAAATCAGAAGGTAGAAACATGAGTACAGCAACACCATGACTTATTCCATCCACTTGTTGTTTTAGTGCTCGGTGAAACCCCTTACAGAACGGATGTCCTGGCGTTGTCCTCCTTCAACTGCTGCACTTCCTCTGCTACCTTCTGACATGTCTTCAACGACACCTGACAAGACAAACACACGTCAAATCACCGTACTAAACACTTTGACACCAATACTTCACCATGGTTTTTAGTTCAGTGGGTTGAAACCGCGCAGACAAACATTGGATAAGTGTTCGAACGAGGAGGATTTATTGTCCCGATAGATAATACCGTTACCTGTGTTTTCAGCAGGTCTTTCTGCAGTGCCGTCTTCTCCTGTCTCAGCTGGACATTATCCACACACTGCTTCTCTGTTGTCTCTTCATAATAAAACAGTTTCACAGGTAAGACTGAGTTACATACATCAGACAGTGGACTATTACAATGTGGGTATATCAGCGGTTGAGGGTTTACAGAAAGTACAATTATAACCAGAGACAATACCTGCTACCATCTTCAGCTGGTCCTCAAGTCTCTTCTTTCTGGAGAACAGAGAAAAGAGATGTCAGCGGAACAAGAACCAAACAAAATATGCTGTAAAATGTTCTTGTTGAGTCTTACTGAGTCTCTGTGTTGTTGTTCTGCTCCTTCAGCCTCTCCACTTCCTCAAAAAGCTGCTGGGACAACTTCTCAGCGCTCTATAGGACAGAAACACAACACTGTGAGAGCTCTCCAGGACAGAAACGCAACTCTGTTAGAGCTCTCCAGGACACAGCTCTGTTAGAGCTCTCCAGGACACAGCTCTGTTAGAGCTCTCCAGGACAGAAACACAACTCTGTTAGAGCTCTACAGGACAATAGGACACAGCTCTGTTAGAGCTCTCCAGGACCATAGGACACAGCTCTGTTAGAGCTCTCCAGGACCATAGGACACAGCTCTGTTAGAGCTCTCCAGGACCATAGGACACAGCTCTGTTAGAGCTCTCCAGGACCATAGGACACAGCTCTGTTAGAGCTCTCCAGGACCATAGGACACAGCTCTGTTAGAGCTCTCCAGGACCATAGGACACAGCTCTGTTAGAGCTCTCCAGGACCATAGGACACAGCTCTGTTAGAGCTCTCCAGGAACATAGGACACAGCTCTGTTAGAGCTCTCCAGGACCATAGGACACAGCTCTGTTAGAGCTCTCCAGGACCATAGGACACAGCTCTGTTAGAGCTCTCCAGGACCATAGGACACAGCTCTGTTAGAGCTCTCCAGGACCATAGGACACAGCTCTGTTAGAGCTCTCAGGACCATAGGACACAGCTCTGTTAGAGCTCTCCAGGACCATAGGACACAGCTCTGTTAGAGCTCTCCAGGACCACCAGGACAGCTCTGTTAGAGCTCTCCAGGAACATAGGACACAGCTCTGTTAGAGCTCTCCAGGACCATAGGACACAGCTCTGTTAGAGCTCTCCAGGACCATAGGACACAGCTCTGTTAGAGCTCTCCAGGACCATAGGACACAGCTCTGTTAGAGCTCTCCAGGACCATAGGACACAGCTCTGTTAGAGCTCTCCAGGACACAACACTGTCATGATGAGTAGAATGGAGCAGTTCACATCTCTTACCTGCTTAGCCTCCAGCTCTGCCCGCACGGCTTCGTACTCTGCATGTTGCTTTACCAGAGAAGCTACTTTCATCTGCAGATCATCAAGTTGTATACGCTGCTTACGGGTCTCCCTGGAACAACGTCGTGTGACAGGAACAACTTTATGTTGTCAACCATATACGTTTCCAAAACATGGCAAATACTTACAAAGACATAGAAGAGCATTTAGTAAAGAGGAACTAGAGAAGTGAAATGTGTCCTACCTCTGGGATCTCTGAAGCTGTGAACAAACTGTCAGGGAAAACACTTCATAATAATGGGATTAAGCAGAGCCTTTTATCCAAAGCATTAACCTGTTAAGTTCCCCCTACTTTTTGGAAATTCTGTTAAAAATCGCCAACATTTTGGCGTCCTGCTACTCAGGCCAGGAATATAGTATATGCATATGATTAGTATGTGTGGATAGAAAACACTCAGACGTTTCCAAAACTGTTTAAATCACGGCTGACTATAACAGAACGTCTGTTTCATCGAAAAGCGCAGGAAAATCTGATCACTGGAGATGGAAAAAAATATCCATGCGCCACTTCCATGAATTGTTAAAGGTGAACCGTAATATATTTGGCCAAGCTTGCAGTACCTACAGCTACCACAGGATCTATAGAGTCTCCAGTTACATTTGAATCTGAATTGATTCTTGGTAGATCCGCCCAAAGGGAACCGATTCTCTCCGACCACCAACCCGAGGCATTGTCTGTCTTTTTCTCCGGACATTTTTCCCACACGGCAGGCTATCGAATTTAATGGCCTCCTGATGATTTTTATAGCTTATTAACGTGTAGTTATACCTAAAGTTGCATTAGAAAGGTATTTCAGAAGTGTTTTGTAAAAGTTTATCGTCGAATTTTTAACTTTTAAAAAATGACGTTACGTTATGAAACGCTGTTTTTTTGTTTTCCACACAGTCTTCATAGATCGATATCTAGGCTATATATGGACCGATTTAATCCAAAAAAAGACCCAGTATTGATTATGGGACATCAAGGTGTGCAAAGAAAGAAGATGGTCAAAGGTAATTAATGTTTTATATTTTATTGTGCGGTTTGTGTAGCGCCGACTATGCTAATTCTTTTGTTTACATCCCCTACGGGTCTTTTGGGGTGTTGCATGCTATCAGATAATAGCTTCTCATGCTTTATTGAAAAGCATTTTAAAAATCTGACACGGTGGCTAGATTCACAATGACTGTAGCTTTATTTTAATACCAAACATGTGTATTTTAATGAACGTTTGCGTTTTAACTAATACCATTAGCATAAGCGTCGCGCATGTGCATTTCTAGAGCTCTAGGTGAGACGTCTGCGTCTCAAGTAAGCTCAAGAGGTTTTAATGCGTGCATACATTTTAGATACGGGTGGTTCTGGGAATCGAACACACTATCCTAGCGTTGCCAGCGCTACGCTCTATCAACTGAGCCAGACGAACACTTCTAACAACACTGACAGTAGTGCAATGGGGGTGGCAGGTAGCCTTGTGGATAAGGCTGTTGGGCCAATGGGGGTGGCAGGTAGCCTTGTGGATAAGGCTGTTGGGCCAATGGGGGTGGCAGGTAGCCTTGTGGATAAGGCTGTTGGGCCAATGGGAGTGGCAGGTAGCCTTGTGGATAAGGCTGTTGGGCCAATGGGGGTGGCAGGTAGCCTTGTGGATAAGGCTGTTGGGCCAATGGGGGTGGCAGGTAGCCTTGTGGATAAGGCTGTCCCCCCCCCAAGGCATTGGCTTAATATACCAGCCAATCATCTCACACAGCACCTTTCCCCATGTGGAGACACGCCTGCAGTCACGTGATTCGCAAAAATGTAAAAATGACAAATACTTTACCCCAGTAAGGTCACCCCCATAGAATTCTAATGGTCACTCCCATAATGGTCACTCCCATAATGGTCACCCGCATTAACACTAGTGAAGTCAAAACAGACTTGTTATGATGGTGTTATATTGTAACACTAGTGAAGTCAAAACAGACTTGTTATGATGGTGTTATATTGTAACACTAGTGAAGTCAAAACAGACTTGTTATGATGGTGTTATATTGTAACACTAGTGAAGTCAAAACAGACTTGTTATGATGGTGTTATATTGTAACACTAGTGAAGTCAAAACAGACTTGTTATGATGGTGTTATATTGTAACACTAGTGAAGTCAAAACAGACTTGTTATGATGGTGTTATATTGTAACACTAGTGAAGTCAAAACAGACTTGTTATGATGGTGTTATATTGTAACACTAGTGAAGTCAAAACAGACTTGTTATGATGGTGTTATATTGTAACACCAGTTACAGGAGTGAAGTCAGAGGAGTGAATTCAGAAACAGTGGTCATCAGTACCAGAGCCAGCCAATCAGAACAGTTCTGTTCATTCCAAGGGAGGCACTGAAACCTAATTAACGACTGAATAGAGGCTGAAGAGCATGAATGGCTGAGGCCCTAATGGATGACTGAAGAGAGGCTGAAGAGCATGAATGGCTGAGGCCCTAATGAATGACTGAAGAGAGGCTGAAGAGCATGAATGGCTGAGGCCCTAATGAATGACTGAAGAGAGGCTGAAGAGCATGAATGGCTGAGGCCCTAATGAATGACTGAAGAGAGGCTGAAGAGCATGAATGGCTGAGGCCCTAATGAATGACTGAAGAGAGGCTGAAGAGCATGAATGGCTGAGACCTAATAAGTGAAGAGAGGCTGAAGAGCATGAATGGCTGAGACCTAATAAGTGAAGAGAGGCTGAAGAGCATGAATGGCTGAGACCTAATAAGTGAAGAGAGTGAATGGACTTTTGAAAGGATATCTTCACACTTCCCTTGATATTCACTCAGCAGGTGACTGAAAAAAAATAAGTGAAACAGATTACATTAGTAGCCTACCGTTTCTAAAACATACTAGTCATTCACTCCACCTGTTACATTAAGCATGGTAGGCCTAGCTACATATGTGTTTTACAATGTCATTTTCAGTTCCAAAACACAGCTAGCTACATCAGATGAGTCTAGATAGAGTCTATGGGTCCTAGTCAGTCAAACCAGGCACCGGGTCAATGACAACACTGTTGCTGCTCTGTGACATGTGTAGCAGACAGGCATATAGCTTTAACGTCGTGTCTGGTTCCGTTTCCACACGGATGTTTATTGACAAGTGGAATGAAACTGTCATCAGAATTCAGACAATGCAGGTTTGTTTTCAACTTCCAGGGAACCAGACTACAGAGTTCGATTGAATATCCCCCCACCCTGAGTATGTAGTTAGCTGTTTGATTGAATAGCCCCCACCCTGAGTATGTAGTTAGCTGTTTGATTGAATAGCCCCCACCCTGAGTATGTAGTTAGCTGTTTGATTGAATATCCCCCACCCTGAGTATGTAGTTAGCTGTTTGATTGAATATCCCCCACCCTGAGTATATATGTAGTTAGTTAGCTGTTTGATTGAATATTCCCCCACCTGAGTATGTAGTTAGCTGTTTGATTGAATATCCCCCACCCTGAGTATGTAGTTAGTTAGCTGTTTGATTGAATAGCCCCCACCCTGAGTATACAGTGCCTTGCTGAAAGTATTCGGCCCCCTTGAACTTTGCGACCTTTTGCCACATTTCAGGCTTTAAACATAAAGATATAAAACTGTATTTTTTGAAGAATAAACAACAAGTGGGACACAATCATGAAGTGGAACGACATTTATTGGATATTTCAAACTTTTTTAACAAATCAAAAACTGAAAAATTGGGCGTGCAAAATTATTCAGCCCCCTTAAGTTAATACTTTGTAGCGCCACCTTTTGCTGCGATTACAGCTGTAAGTCAGTTATGTCTCTATCAGTTTTGCACATCGAGAGACTGAAATTTTTTCCCATTCCTCCTTGCAAAACAGCTCGAGCTCAGTGAAGTTGGATGGAGAGCATTTGTGAACAGCAATTTTCAGTTCTTTCCAGATTCTCAATTGGATTCAGGTCTGTTTGACTTGGCCATTCTAACACCTGGATATGTTTATTTTTGAATCATTCCATTGTAGATTTTACTTTATGTTTTGGATCATTGTCTTGTTGAAAGACAAATCCCCCCAGTCTCAGGTCTTTGCAGACTTCAGGTTTTCTTCCAGAATGGTCCTGAATTTGGCTCCATCCATCGTCCCATCAATTTTAACCATCTTCCCTGTCCCTGCTGAAGAAAAGCAGGCCCAAACCATGATGCTGCCACCACCATGTTTGACAGTGGGGATGGTGTGTTCAGGGTGATGAGCTGTTTGAATTTAGCCCCAAACATAACGTTTTGCATTGTTGCCAAAAAGTTCAATTTTGCTGTTTCATCTGAAGAGCACCTTCTTCCACATGTTTGGTGTGTCTCCCAGGTGGCTTGTGGCAAACTTTAAACTACACTTTTTATGGATATCTTTAAGAAATGGCTTTCTTCTTGCCACTTTCCATAAAGGCCAGATTTGTGCAATTAGTTGATTGTTGTCCTTGATGGACAGAGTCTCCCACCTCAGCTGTAGATCTTGCAGTTTATCCAGAGTGATCATGGGCCTCTTGGCTGCATCTCTGATCAGTCTTCTCCTTGTATGAGCTGAAAGTTTAGAATAGCCCCCCAGGTCTTGGTAGATTTGTAGTGGTCTGATACTCCTTCCATTTCAATATTATCGCTTGCACAGTGCCCTTGGGATGTTTAAAGTTAGCTTTTTGTATCCAAATAGCCTTTAAACTTCTTCACAACAGTATCTATGTAGTTAGTTGGCTGTTCCTTGTTCTTCATGATGCTCTCTGCGCTTTTAACGGACCTCTGAGACTATCATAGTGCAGGTGCATTTATACTGAGACTTGATTACACACAGGTGTATTGTATTTATTATCATTAGTCATTTAGGTCAACATTGGATCATTCAGAGATCCTCACTGAACTTCTGGAGAGAGTTTGCTGCACTGAAAGTTAGTGGCTGAATAATTTTGCCCCCAATTTTTCAGTTTTTGATATGTTAAGAAAGTTTGAAATATGAATAAATGTCCCCACTTCATGATTGTGTCCCAGTTAGTTGTTGATTCTTCACAAAAAAATACAGTTTTATATCTTTATGTTTGAAGCCTGAAATGTGGAAAAGGTCCCCCAAGGGGGCCCTGAAGGCACTGTATATGTAGTTAGTTAGCTGTTTGATTGAATAGCCCCCCCCTGACCCTGAGTATATATGTAGTTAGTTAGCTGTTTGATTGAATAGCCCCCACCCTGAGTATATATGTAGTTAGTTAGCTGTTTGATTGAATAGCCCCCACCCTGAGTATATATGTAGTTAGTTAGCTGTTTGAATTGAATAGCCCCCCCCACCCTGAGTATATATGTAGTTAGTTAGCTGTTTGATTGAATAGCCCCCACCCTGAGTATGTATGTAGTTAGTTAGCTGTTTGATTGAATAGCCCCCACCCTGAGTATGTATGTAGTTAGTTAGCTGTTTGATTGAATAGCCCCCACCCTGAGTATGTATGTAGTTAGTTAGCTGTTTGAATAGCCCCCCACCCTGAGTATGTATGTAGTTAGCTGTGTTTTAGGGGCCTGTACAGGCTCATCTCATCACACAAGTCTAATAACGTTAGTTACTTACTCGGAGTCAATAGTTTTCTGTTTCAAAACCAGGAGAGCTGCCACATATTCGTTTAGGTTCTACAATGAGAGAGAGGATGGATTGTCCGTCAGCATAGTTTGGTGAAATATTAGCTAACTATCTTTTTCTCCAGGTTTGAAGCAAGTATAGACCAGTAGCCAGAGCCTTTCTCTCCTCACCTGGTGAAGCACAGTGCAGTTTTGACAGGCTCCAGTAGTTGCTCCTGAAGCGATTTTGGAAAGATTCTCCCCCGGCATCATGATAAGTCGTCACAGTTACTGTCCAATATCCCAAACTAGTAATGTAAAAAATATGTCAAAATAGAACTACTGACATTAAAAACACAAACACAACAAATTCGGCATGACACAAACGCACTGTCCCACGTTGACTCAGGACCCGGAATATACACAGGGTTGTCTATAGAAATGCCGGTCTGAAAAAGTCAAACCTTAGCGATATATTTTTTCAGATTTTTTATATATTACATTTTTATATTATTATTATTATTATTATAAACAAGAAATCATTACAAAAAGTACATGGGGGAACACAAGCATATATAAAGAATATTCCAAGGACAATGGGCTAGGGGAGGGGCAGGAGGCGGGGATGGGGGCGGGGCTTGGGGGTACAATTATCACATTACACAACGACCTTAAGGGGAATATTTTCACGTTTATCATTCTAACAGCTTATTTGTTGTATTTAATTGTCTTAAAATAAAGTTCCATTTATATTTGTAATGTAAAAAAAAAGTTTTGTTTGTACATTTACATTTGTGAATATGGCCAAAAGAATAATGAAATGAATTGTTTCAACTTATTTCTATATATAGTGTAAAATCTACAAAAATGTGTTTGATTATAAATCTACCGATGTCTTGCCACAGATTCCTTAAATGCATAAAATACTGAAAAAGATACAACACTGTTTCTGGGTGGTCATTACAAAAGGTACAATTTGAATTTATATGTTTCTTAACTTCTTCATGATATAGTGGTTGGCAGGATAATATTTATGAAGAATCTTTAAAGAAACTTCCTTAATTTTGTTAATAAGTCGGTATGTGTGTTTCCAACAGACATGATCAATAAAACCGTTCCAATATGGCATGACATAAGGAATAGATACAACATCCTGTTGAAACAAGGTTCCTATAGTTCTATTGTTGTTGAATGGACCAACATGACATAAGGAATAGATACAACATCCTGTTGAAACAAGGTTCCTATAGATCTATTGTTGTTGAATGGACCAACATGACATAAGGAATAGATACAACATCCTGTTGAAACAAGGTTCCTATAGCTCTATTGTTGTTGAATGGACCAACATGACATAAGGAATAGATACAACATCCTGTTGAAACAAGGTTCCTATAGCTCTATTGTTGTTGAATGGACCAACATGACATAAGGAATAGATACAACATCCTGTTGAAACAAGGTTCCTATAGATCTTGTTGTTGAACAGACCAACAGAAAAACTAATCTTTCCTGCTGATGAGTCAACATGGTTAATCGTAGGTATGTTCTGAGGGTCAGGTCTTGACAGGGACAGGTCTTGACAGGGTCAGGTCTTGACAGGGTCAGGTCTTGACAGGGTCAGGTCTTGACAGGGACAGGTCTTGACAGGGACAGGTCTTGACAGGGTCAGGTCTTGACAGGGTCAGGTCTTGACAGGGACAGGTCTTGACAGGGTCAGGTATTGACGGGGTCAGGTCTTGACGGGGTCAGGTATTTGACGGGGTCAGGTCTTGACAGGGACAGGTCTTGACGGGGTCAGGCCTTGACGGGGTCAGGTCTTGACGGGGTCAGGTCTTGACGGGGTCAGGCACTGACGGGGTCAGGCCTTGACGGGGTCAGGCCTTGACGGGGTCAGGTCTTGACGGGGTCAGGCCTTGACGGGGTCAGGCCTTGACGGGGTCAGGCCTTGACGGGGTCAGGTCTTGACGGGGTCAGGTCTTGACGGGGTCAGGCACTGACGGGGTCAGGCCTTGACGGGGTCAGGTCTTGACGGGGTCAGGTCTTGACAGGTTCCTGAATAATACAGCAACACCAGAGGGAATGGCATCTAAAACAATCACAACGTTTTTAGGTGTTACAGAGATCTTGTAAAGGAATAAGAATTCCTTATAACTAAGTAAAAGACCCTCTGAATTTACCAGTTGGCTCACCAATAGGATATTATTTCAGAACCAATATTCTAAAAACAAACAAGTATTTTTATACAATATGTCCTGATTATTCCATATATAAAATCTGTGCTTATAAATGAAGGACCATGACAAGAAGCATGCTGATGAAAAACAGAGCGCTTCACTAGAAAACATGCTGATGAAAAACAGAGCGCTTCACTAGAAAACATGCTGATGAAAAACAGAGCGCTTCAACTAGAAAACATGCTGATGAAAAACAGAGCGCTTCAACTAGAAAACATGCTGATGAAAAACAGAGCGCTTCAACTAGAAAACATGCTGATGAAAAACAGAGCGCTTCAGAAAAACAGAGCGCTTCACTAGAAAACATGCTGATGAAAAACAGAGCGCTTCAACTAGAAAACATGCTGATGAAAAACAGAGCGCTTCAACTAGAAAACATGCTGATGAAAAACAGAGCGCTTCAACTAAAAACATGCTGATGAAAAACAGAGCGCTTCAACTAGAAAACATGCTGATGAAAAACAGAGCGCTTCACTAGAAAACATGCTGATGAAAAACAGAGCGCTTCACTAGAAAACATGCTGATGAAAAACAGAGCGCTTCACTAGAAAACATGCTGATGAAAAACAGAGCGCCACTAGAACTTTGACAATATTCTAATTCCAAACCAACAGGAAGTCAAGGCCACCGAAAGCAGAGAACACAGGAGTACAGTTCCACATAGAAGTGGGTCTTCTTAGGAATTGTTTTATCCAATTGATCTCAAAAGTATTATTTAAGGCAGTAAAGTCCAGAAAATTCAGTCCACCATTCTCTTGTGTTCATTACAACAGCTTTCCTAACGTAACGGGTACGGTTTCTCCACAGAAAGTTGAAAAGCATCCGTTTGGTTATTTTACCGACAAGATATAAAGATAGAGTGGCCGTATGTTAGTCTAGAGATACCTTCAGCCTTGGTTATTAGGACTCTTCCTTTTAAAGAGAAGTCCCTCTGTAGCCATTGATTTAGCTTCTTCTGTTTAAAAAGAATAAGATGGTTCAAATGTAGTAAGCCTGTAGACTTCTGATCCTTAGTGATGGTTATACCTAAATATGTCATATATTCTTTCACTGGAAAACCATCATATGTCCAATCTTTGAGTTCATATGTGTTCATGTTAAGACATAATAAATGAGATATCACATTGTTTGAAATGGTAATCTGACTAGTGTCTTTCAGAACAATTGTAGTATCGTCAGCCAGCTGGCTTATAATAATTTCTTTACCATCTATGGAAATACCTTGTACTGGACTATTTAAATCATTTGTAAGAAGTTAGGTGATTAATAAAAACAGATACAGTGAGATAGGACAACTTGACCTAGTTCCTCTCTTCAACTCAAATCTAGGTGAGGGGCCATGTTTCAGTTTGATAGAGCTGTTACCATTCGTATAGAGAGTTTTAATAGCCTTATAGAAAAAATCCCCAAAGCCAAATGTCTCAAGGGAGTGGAAGAGGAACTGATGCTTTACTGTGTCAAATGCTTTACAAAAATAATAGAAGCTATCCACTGTTATCAGGTCTGAGTAGTCAATAAAAATAATACAAAGCTATCCACTGTTATCAGGTCTGAGTAGTCAATAAAAATAATAGAAGCTATCCTCTGTTATCAGGTCTGAGTAGTCAATAAAAATAATAGAAGCTATCCACTGTTATCAGGTCTGAGTAGTCAAGTATGTCTAATACTAGTCTGTTATTGTTAGAAATATGTCTGTTCCTCATAAAGCCAGACTGTGTTTCATCAATGACTGCATCCAGGACTTCTTTAATTATTTGTGCAAGTAGTAAGGCTAATATATTGTAGTCATTATTGTGTCTGGAACCTGTTTTGTTACTCCAAGCGAATGATCTGTCCGCCAGAAACCTCTCCCTCCATATATCAGTAAGATCAAACTTTTCCATAAAAAGTATTAAAGCCAAATTCTGATTGGTTGGCCTCCCTGGGGGCCATCTATCAGTTGAATTATCTATAGTAATGTTAAAGTCCCCTCCTATCAATAATAACGAATTGGGACATTTAGATAACCAATGAAGTATATGTTTCTCTACAGATTCAAGCAACTCATCATTCTCATGTTTGGTGTTGTACCCCTAGAAGTTTACAGTAATGAGCGTAATGTCATTGTAACTGATGACAGGATAAATAAAGTGACCAAAGGGGTCACAGTCCGAGTGTAGAATATTACCACCAGAGGTGGCGTTCAGATTTGGAATCAGCAGACATTGAGCGCGACTCCTAAAATATATATATATTTTTTCGAAGTTGTTTAGCAAATCAAAATAAGGCCTTGTGCTTCACATTGTTTCGTAACCCCCAGACCTTTGCATTTTTAAAATCAGTTTCTAAACCCAGAGGCGCTACAATGCGAGACTTGTGGGAACGCTTGGAAAGTGGACCACATATTATCCATTATATTGATAGGTGAGATTTAGGACTTTGTGGCTGTGGTAACTAGGGACGACCAGGCACAACTTCGAAGTGTTTTTTTTTTCTTCAAAGTTGCCGGGATGTCACGTGTCCTAGTTATATCAGTACCCTCATAGCAACCTAATCATTACGAAACGTCTATTCGATTAAATAAGCCACACGTAGCAAATAAGTCATTAGATTTTTTGTTAACCAAATTCGACAATCTCATTGATCTCCATAAAAAAACTCCTCGCTTGGTGAGCGGAAACAACGCCACCTACTGGAGAAGACAGATTTTGGTCCCAGCTTCGCCTCTTCCTCTCAGAGAAGACCAAGCAGGACGTTCTTCTTCTTCGGTGGAGTTTAACGGCGGTTGGCATCCAATATGTTGCATTACCGCCACCAACTGAACTATAGTATAAACCCATTCAACTTTGTGACGGAAAAAGGGGAAACGGGAAAAATACAATATATATTTAAATGTTTTAATGAACCCTTATTTTACCAGGTAAGTTGACTGAGAACACATTCTCATTTACAGCAATGACCTGGGGAATAGTTACAGGCGAGAGGAGGGGGGATGAATGAGCCAATTGTAAACTGGGGATTATTAGGTGTCCGTGATGGTACCAACTAGCCCTCATTAAAACCCACCACCTTATTCCACTACTTTAACCCCATCTAATCCTACCCCAGGCCAACGACCTGAGAGGACAGACCTTGTTCCACTAGAGGACGGACTTCATTCCACGAGAGGACAAACCTTATTCCACTAGAGAGGACAGACCTTATTCCACTAGAGAGGACAGATCTTATTCCACTAGAGAGGACAGACCTTATTCCACTAGAGAGGACAGACCTTATTCCACTAGAGATGACAGACCTTGTTCCACTAGAGGACTTCATTCCACGGACAGATTTATTCCATTCCACGAGAGGACAGATCTTATTCCACTAGAGAGGACAAACCTTATTCCACTAGAGAGGACAGACCTTATTCCACTAGAGAGGACAGATCTTATTCCACTAGAGAGGACAGACCTTATTCCACTAGAGAGGACAGACCTTATTCCACTACTTTAACCCCATCTGATCCTACTTCAGGCCAATGACCTGAGAGGAGAGGACACCACCACTCAGCACACCCTGTAACTCTTCTGAAGTCAAATCTCCTGCCCCCAAGTAATTCTCTGCAGCTGCCACCCCATCATCTATTGTCTGTGACTTACGTTCCATCTCTGCTGTACAGCTGATAACCGTTGCTATGAACGCTGAGAAGCCAACCTTACTGAAACATATATCACTCATTGGCCGATCCCTCTGTTCTGGCACAGATCTACTATTCACGGGGATCCTCTCAGAAACCCACAGCCTTGATCCGCCCTCCTATACTTCCTTCACTGCCTCAACATACCACATCTCCTGCACTACTCTGACCCTGGTCACCTCAACCTGCCTCAACATACCACATCTCCTGCACTACTCTGACCCTGGTCACCTCAACCTGCCTCAACATACCACATCTCCTGCACTACTCTGACCCTGGTCACCTCAACATACCACATCTCTGCACTACTCTGACCCTGGTCACCTCACATACCACATCTCCTGCACTACTCTGACCCTGGCCACCTCAACATACCACATCTCCTACACTACCTGACCCTGGCCACCTCAACATACCACATCTCCTACACTACTCTGACCCTGGTCACCTCAACATACCACATCTTCTGCACTACTCTGACCCTGGTCACCTCAACATACCACATCTCCTGCACTACTCTGACCCTGGCCACCTCAACATACCACATCTCCTACACTACTCTGACCCTGGTCACCTCAACATACCACATCTCCTACACTACTCTGACCCTGGTCACCTCAACATACCACATCTCCTACACTACTCTGACCCTGGTCACCTCAACATACCACATCTCCTACACTACTCTGACCCTGGTCACCTCAACATACCACATCTCCTACACTACCTCTACCACATCTCTGACCCTGGGTCACCTCAACATACCACATCTCCTGCACTACTCTGACCCTGGTCACCTCAACATACCACATCTCCTGCACTACTCTGACCCTGGTCACCCTGGTCAACATACCACATCTCCTGCACTACCTGACCCTGGTCACCTCAACATACCACATCTCCTGCACTACTCTGACCCTGGTCACCTCAACTATACCCTGGTCACAACCTGCCTCAACATACCACATCCTACACTGACCTGACCCTGGTCACCTCAACATACCACATCTCCTACACTACTCTGACCCTGGTCACCTCAACATACCACATCTCCTGCACTACTCTGACCCTGGTCACCTCAACCTGCCTCAACATACCACATCTCCTGCACTACTCTGACCCTGGCCACCTCAACCTGCCTCAACATACCACATCTCCTGCACTACTCTGACCCTGGCCACCTCAACCTGCCTCTCTCACCTTTAATCACTCCACTTGTATTGTGCGACAGCTAATAACAGTGAATTGTACTAAAATGTTAGTGTTACAATAATTATTTAATCTATTTTAATTACGTATTATTTAATAATATCAGCCATTGCTTAGAAATGAACATTACTCTCTCTATTTTACAGTTTTCCGATGATTGCTTTTATTTTGAAGCCCAAAACCGGAAGTGACGTTGACTCTACGTCCTGTTTTCTAAACGCAAAGAATACACTGCTAGTTTATAAGCTTAACTTAGCTATTCACTACGAAGTTTAAAATGTCTAGAATAGAACTATTAAAGTCGTTTTTCAACCAGAGATTAGCAGCTGCTGCCGAAGAGATATTCCGGGTCGTGGAGAAAACGATAGCAGAGTATCAGGACGAAATGTCCCGCTCGGAAGAGAGGAACAGCCGTCTACAGAAGCTGCTCGATATCACTATTAAACCAGAAATAAAGTTGTATAGAGCAGGTTTGTGAATGATTCACTAGATATGTTTACATTGTTAGTAGGTAGATGTTAGTTAGCTTCTAGACGCCGTCGCCCCCTCAGTGGACCAGGGCCCTTATCCACAAAGCATTTTAGGAGTATCTGATCTGGGATCCGTTTTCCCATTAGATTATATCTACAGATCCCAGATCAGCACTGCTGCTCTGAGATGCTTTGTGTAAATGTGCCCAGAGTTAATGTAGTGTTTCCCCGTTCATAGACACTAATTAACTTCAGATCCCAGATCAGCACTGCTGCTCTGAGATGCTTTGTGTAAATGTGCCCAGAGTTAATGTAGTGTTTCCCCGTTCATAGACACTAATTAACTTCAGATCCCAGATCAGCACTGCTGCTCTTATTGATGAATGTTTCATCTTCCGGGTGAGTTTTGTCGTTCGGTCTGAACGAGAACAAACATAGCTTGGGATACGGTTTTGGAAACAAGGAACTTATCTTTTATATCAGCAATAAATACTTTTTCAAAAAGCAAAAAGTTAAATAGAGTATCACAGTGTGAGTCATAATACCCATAAAACCAAAGCAGTCAAAAAAAGGAAATGGTTCCAATTGTTTTTCCACAATGTTTCCCATAGTGGATTTGAGAAACATTTAAAATAAGGGCTGTGTTTCGTGTAGGCCTACCCTGGGGTAACATTTAGATAATTGTGTAAATCTCTCTAGGACAATGTGACTTGCCTGTATCTACCCCCACCAAATGAAACGCTAATTAGTTGCTAATGTGGCTTTCATTAAGCACAAATGCCATGATGATCTGGATAAGACTGCCTAATCGAGGCAAAGGTAAGAATTTCTGGATTAACTTTCTAATGTTGGCTAAATGTAGTAGTGAATAAATTAACTACATTTCATTCAAGTGACAATTCTGTGAATTGTCTTGTGCAAGTTTTAAATGGACACAATACCTGTTAGCAAAAGGTGTCAGCTAGATATGACCTGCAGGGATTTGTAGTCTTCAATGGATGTCTACTTTGATGCTAATTAGCATTTTAGAATGTGAGATGAATAAGTTGATAAAAGTCACCTTGTCCGAGAGCGATTTACCTGGTTATTAAAAGGTAAGGACACACGAAACACAGCCCTCATTTGAAGTGTTTCTAAAATCCCCTATGGGGGGAAATGATTGGAACCATTTCCCTGTTTAACCGCTAGGTTTTATGGGTATTATGACACCTCCACTGTGGAGCTCTATTACTACACAGCTTTCTAAGGTAAGTGTTCCCACACAGCCACATCTCCGTGTTACACCGTGTGTACATAAACCAGAGGACACCACCGGTGCTGATTGTCTATCGAGCTCAGAATGACTGTAACGGAACGCAGCCAGAAACATGTCGTTGAAAACTACTGCCACTAATAAAGCTGTTAAAACAGTGGACAGTAAGTGTGTATTCTGGATGTTGACGTGATGTGAAAGGGCTATGTATTTAGAACCACATCGATGGAGCGTTTGTCTGTTTTGTCTGCCAGAGCCTGTCTACTTCTGACAATAACCAGGTCCCTGGCCCTTAAGGAGTACTGGTAGGCTGACCTACACTCCTTTTAGAGTACATGGTTGGCCTAGTGCACTGGCTCCCTAACTGTTTATAGTCCTGTACCCCGTCAAACATTCAACCTCCAGCTTTACCCCCTCTAGCACCAGGGTCAGCTGTACCCCCTCTAGCACCAGGGTCAGCTGTACCCCCTCTAGCACCAGGGTCAGCTGTACCCCCTCTAGCACCAGGGTCAGCTGTACCCCCTCTAGCACCAGGGTCAGCTGTACCTCCTCTAGCACCAGGGTCAGCTGTACCCCCTCTAGCACCAGGGTCAGCTGTGTCCCCCTCTAGCACCAGGGTCAGCTGTACCCCTTCCACCAGGGTCAGCTGTACCCCTCTAGCACCAGGGTCAGCTGTACCCCCTCTAGCACCAGGGTCAGCTGTACCCCCTCTAGCACCAGGGTCAGCTGTACCCCCTCTAGCACCAGGGTCAGCTGTACCCCTCTAGCACCAGGGTCAGCTGTACCCCCTCTAGCACCAGGGTCAGCTGTACCCCCTCTAGCACCAGGGTCAGCTGTACCCCCTCTAGCACCAGGGTCAGCTGTACCCCCTCTAGCACCAGGGTCAGCTGTACCCTCTAGCACCAGCGTCAGCTGTACCCCTCTAGCACCAGGGTCAGCTGTACCCCCTCTAGCACCAGCGTCAGCTGTACCCCCTCTAGCACCAGCGTCAGCTGTACCCCTCTAGCACCAGCGTCAGCTGTACCCCCTCTAGCACCAGGGTCAGCTGTACCCCCTCTAGCACCAGCGTCAGCTGTACCCCCTCTAGCACCAGGGTCAGCTGTACCCCCTCTAGCACCAGGGTCAGCTGTACCCCCTCTAGCACCAGGGTCAGCTGTACCCCCTCTAGCACCAGGGTCAGCCATCATTGTAAGCCTGCCACACACACTATACATTTATTAACTGTTCTCACAACCCAGGATGTGGGAAGTGACAAAGAGCTCTTATAGGACCAGGGCACAAATAATATAATAATTATCAATAATTTTGCTCTTTATTTAACCATCTTACATATGAAACCTTATTTGTTCATCAAATGGTGAATAACTCACCACAGGTTAATGAGAAGGAAGGATGCACATAACTCTGCAATGTTGGGTTGCATTGGAGAGAGTGTCAGTCTTAAATCATTTTCCACACAGTCTGTGCCTGTATTTAGTTTTCATGCTAGTGAGGGCCGAGAATCCACTCTCACATAGGTACGTGGTTGCAAAGGGCATCAGTGTCTTAACAGCGCAATTTGCCAAGGCAGAATACTCTTAGTGCAGCCCTATTCAGAAATCTGGCAGTGGCTTCTGATTAAATCCAATTTTCACAGAACCGCTTGTTGCAATTTCGATGAGGCTCTCTTTTACAGTGGACTTGAGGCAGGGCATGAAAGGGATAACGAATCCAGTTTATGTCATCTGTTTCAGGAAAATACCAGCGTAACTCCGATGCTTCGCTATATCACATTTGACATTGTCCGTTAAGCTCGATAACTCGAGCTTAACGGACAATGTTTACACACCAAATCCTACAGTGATGGAAAGACCTGTGTGTTGTTAACGCAGACAGAGAAGAGCTCCAACTTCTTAATCAGCCTCAGTTTTGTCCCACACATTGAATATAGTTGCGGAGAGTCCCTGTAATCCTAGATTCAGATCATTCAGGGGAGAAAAAACATCACCCAGATAGGCCAGTCGTGTGAGAAACTCGTCATCATGCAAGCGGTCAGACAAGAAAATTATGGTCAGTAAACTTTAAGCTCGTCTCTCAATTTAAAAAAACGTGTCAATACTTTCCCCCTCGATAACCAGCGCTCTTCTGTATGTTGTAAAAGTGTTACATGGTCGCTGCCCATATCATTGCATAATGCAGAAACTATACGAGAGTTCAGGGGTCTTGCTTTAACAAAGTTAACCATTTTCATTGTGGTGTCCAAAACGTCTTTCAAGTGGTCAGGCGTTCCCTTGGCAGCAAGAGCCTCTAGGGGGATGCTGTAGTGTACCCAAGAGCCTCTAGGTTGATACTGCAGCCTACCCAAGAGCCTCTAGGTTGATACTGCAGTCTACCCAAGAGCCTCTCGGTGGATGCTGCAGTCTACCCAAGAGCCTCTAGGTTGATACTGCAGTCTACCCAAGAGCCTCTAGGTTGATACTGCAGTCTACCCAAGAGCCTCTAGGGGGATGCTGCAGTGTACATAAGAGCCTCTAGGGGGATGCTGCAGTGCTGAGCAGTGCTGCAGTGTACCCAAGAGCCTCTAGGGGATGCTGCAGTGTACCCAAGAGCCTCTAGGGGATGCTGCAGTGTACCCAAGAGCCTCTAGGGGATGCTGCAGTGTACCCAAGAGCCTCTCGTGGATGATGCTGCAGTCTACCCAAGAGCCTCTAGGGGGATGCTGCAGTCTACCCAAGAGCCTCTAGGGGGATGCTGCAGTCTACCCAAGAGCCTCTAGGGGGATGCTGCAGTCTACCCAAGAGCCTCTAGGTGGATGCTGCAGTCTACCCAAGAGCCTCTAGGTGGATGCTGCAGTGTACCCAAGTGGCATCGGGAGCAACTGCTTGCAGGGGCATTACCGCTCCACGATGTCTCCCTGTCATGGCTTTTACACCATCAGTACAGATACCAACATGAGCAGCAGCTACGTTTGGCTTCATACGGACCGTTAGTGGAATTACCGCGAGAGAGTAACGGTTAATGTGATTGGATGTTAATTACTTGGCTAGGCTGCCTGTATTTGACATTGTGTTGTTATTTAGCTATTTTTGTCAGTGAAACGAGGCTACTCAGGCAAGAGAGAAAAAAAACTCACCCAAATGTAGAGCCCCGTTGGAAAATATAAATGGACTGTTTGAAAATGGGAATCACATTTTTATTTGGCATACCTCCATTTGGGAATACCTGGCCCAGTGTATTGTTCTGATCTCTGTCTCTGCTTCCTTCCTTCCAGACACCCAGCTGCAGCAGCTCCCAGCCTGTGGAGAACAGGTTCCCTCTGAGCAGGAGGAGTGGATCCACAGTCTGGGCCAGGAGGATCCACAGTCTGGGCCAGGAGGATCCACAGTCTGGGGCAGGAGGATCCACAGTCTGGTGCAGGAGGATCCACAGCTCGTACACATTAAAGAGGAACAGCAGGAACTCTGGACCAGTCTGGGGGAAGGTCAGGAGTCTGACACCACAGAGTTCATATTCACTTCCGCTTGTGTGCAAAGTGACTGTAATCAGGACCCACCTCAGCCCTCACATCTCTACCAGACCCAGAGTACCAGCACCTCATACGAACAGTTGAAAAGAGGAACTAGAGAGGACCGTCAACTATTAGAGACACCCAGTGCTTCTCAGCCCATCTCTGCAGTGAAGTCGATCCATCCTAGTTCTCCCTCTAAGAGTCGCTGTAAGGTGTGTGGGAAAATGTTTCTCATGAAAAGCTATTTCTTTAAACATGTGCGAATGCACACCAAGATGAGAGAACGTGTCTGTGGGGTGTGTGGAAAACAGGTTGAGGTAGAGGCTATAAAAGATCACGTTGAAGCTCACATCGATGCTCAGTTTACCTGTCAGTTCTGCAGTAAAGGTTTCACTAAGAATAATGCTCTGAGGTTACACATGAGGATCCACACAGGGGAGAAGCCCTACCGCTGTTCTGTCTGCGGCAGAGGGTTCGCAGGAGCAACCAATCTAACCAATCACATGAGGATCCACACAGGGTATAAACCCCACCGCTGTACTGAGTGTGGAAGGTGTTTCTCTGTCCTGGGTCATCTCCAGACACACATGAGGAGCCACACGGGGGAGAAACCCTACCGGTGTACTGTCTGTGGTAAAGGGTTTAGTGTGAGCTGCAACCTGACGCAGCACATGATGATACACACAGGGGAGAGACCTTACCACTGTCCTGACTGTCAGAAAGGATTCATCACCATGGTCCGGCTGAGGAGACATCAGATGGCCGTTCACATGCAGGGAGAAATGTTCTTCTGCAATGAACAACAGCTGTAAAACCATGCAGGCCTTGAAACACACAGTAGAGTACAGAGAGAGACAGAGATGACATGATGAGCCCTGAGGTAAGACACAGAGAGAGACAGCGATGACATGATGAGCCCTGACGTAAGACACAGAGAGACAGCGATGACATGATGAGCCCTGACATAAGACACAGAGAGACAGCGATGACATGATGAGCCCTGACATAAGACACAGAGAGACAGCGATGACATGATGAGCCCTGACGTAAGACACAGAGAGAGACAGAGATGACATGATGAGCCCTGAGGTAAGACACAGAGAGAGACAGCGATGACATGATGAGCCCTGACGTAAGAGACAGAGAGAGACAGAGATGACATGATGAGCCCTGAGGTAAGACACAGAGAGAGACAGCGATGACATGATGAGCCCTGACGTAAGACACAGAGAGACAGCGATGACATGATGAGCCCTGACATAAGACACAGAGAGACAGCGATGACATGATGAGCCCTGACGTAAGACACAGAGAGACAGAGATGACATGATGAGCCCTGACATAAGACACAGAGAGACAGCGATGACATGACGTAAGACACAGAGAGACAGCGATGACGTAAGACACACAGAGAGACTAGCTTCCACCTGTAAGAGGAGACTTCTTGGTGAATAAGACATGACTGAACTGCTGGACTTCAGATTTAACAGAGAAGTTGGTGGACCGTATCTTCTGAGCAACAGAAGTCCCTGATCATTAGTTAGAACAGTTGTTTCTCAGACTGTTTGAGGCCTGGGACCCCTTCTGTGTGCTAAATTCATCAGGGACACCCTCATCAGAACACAACTAGAGTGAGATAGAAAATAGCATACAAGGAATTTTACTGTGACTTTGGCAGTGCATTGTGGGACAAACCAAGTCCCCTGGAAGGAACATTTTAAAAGGCATCACAGAAATGAGCAGTTTTCAAGCTAATTTCCATATACTGTCATCTGTTGTTGAGAGTAAAACATCTTGTTTATATACTGTCATCTATTGTTAAGAGTTAAACATCTTGTTCATGTACTGTCATCTGTTGTTAAGAGTTAAACATCTTGTTCATGTACTGTCATCTGTTGTTGAGAGTTAAACATCTTGTTCATGTACTGTCATCTGTTGTTGAGAGTTAAACATCTTGTTCATGTACTGTCATCTGTTGTTGAGAGTTAAACATCTTGTTCATGTACTGTCATCTGTTGTTGAGAGTTAAACATCTTGTTCATATACTGTCATCTGTTGTTGAGAGTTAAACATCTTGTTCATGTACTGTCATCTGTTGTTGAGAGTTAAACATCTTGTTCATGTACTGTCATCTGTTGTTGAGAGTTAAACATCTTGTTCATATACTGTCATCTGTTGTTGAGAGTTAAACATCTTGTTCATGTACTGTCATCTGTTGTTAAGAGTTAAACATCTTGTTTATATACTGTCATCTGTTGTTAAGAGTTAAACATCTTGTTTATATACTGTCATCTATTGTTGAGAGTTAAACATCTTGTTCATATACTGTCATCTGTTGTTGAGAGTTAAACATCTTGTTCATGTACTGTCTGTCATCTGTTGTTGAGAGTAAAACATCTTGTTTATATACTGTCATCTGTATTGTCACATCTGCTTAATGTTGCTAACCTAAAATCTACAGTGATTGGGGATCTTTCACTATTCTACCTATTTGACTTTAACTTGAGAATAAAATGTGTTGTTTAAATAGTGTAATCTGCTGTAATGTGTCATGAATATCTGCTTAATGTTGCTTTGGGGATGTTTCTCTATGTTGTGGTACATTGGGGAAGTTGGGAGAAACACGGTGACATCGTAACTCTTCCTGTGTTAAGTCCCTGATCCTGTGGTTAACCACGTTCCATTCTGCCGCTCGTCTGGACAGAAAGAAAGGGCTCTAGAATGTTAACAATGGAAGCCTTGACAACAGCCCTAAATCACCCTCGGAACATCCAGAGGACAGAGAGAGAGAGCTCTTAGAGGAGTCGTTGGTGAGAGAGAGCTCTTAGAGGAGTCGTTGGTTAGAGAGAGCTCTTAGAGGAGTCATTGGTGAGAGAGAGCTCTTAGAGGAGTCGTTGGTTAGAGAGAGCTCTTAGAGGAGTCATTGGTGAGAGAGAGAGCTCAGAGGAGTCATTGGTGAGAGAGCTCTTAGTGGAGTCGTTGGTGAGAGAGAGAGACCTCTTAGAGGAGTCGTTGGTTAGAGAGAGCTCTTAGAGGAGTCGTTGGTTAGAGAGAGCTCTTAGAGGAGTCATTGGTGAGAGAGAGCTCTTAGAGGAGTCGTTGGTTAGAGAGAGCTCTTAGAGGAGTCATTGGTGAGAGAGAGCTCTTAGAGGAGTCATTGGTGAGAGAGCTCTTAGTGGAGACGTTGGTGAGAGAGAGAGACCTCTTAGAGGAGTCGTTGGTGAGAGAGAGAGCGCTCTTAGAGGAGTCGTTGGTGAGAGAGAGAGTGCTCTTAGAGGAGTCGTTGGTGAGAGAGAGAGCTCTTAGAGGAGTCGTTGGTGAGAGAGAGAGAGCGCTCTTAGAGGAGTCGTTGGTGAGAGAGAGAGAGCGCTCTTAGAGGAGTCGTTGGTGAGAGAGAGAGCTCTTAGAGGAGTCGTTGGTGAGAGAGAGAGCTCTTAGAGGAGTCGTTGGTGAGAGAGAGACCTCTTAGAGGAGTCGTTGGTCAGAGAGAGACCTCTTAGAGGAGTCGTTGGTGAGAGAGAGAGAGACCTCTTAGAGGAGTCGTTGGTCAGAGAGAGACCTCTTAGAGGAGTCGTTGGTGAGAGAGAGAGAGTGATTGGTGATTAACATCATAGTGTCGTTGGTGATTAACATCATACTGCATGTCTGGTGGAGTTACCAAACTAAACATCCATATTAGTAGTAGATACTTTCTGTAGGGTTAGAATTAGATATTTTCTGTAGGGTGTTCAATCGGGTTCAAGTCTGGGCTCTGGCTGGGCCACTCGAGGACATTCAGAGACTTGTCCCGAAGCCACTCCTTCATTGTCTTGGTTGTGTGCTTTGGGTCGTTGTTCCGTTCAAAGGTGAACCTTCGCCCCAGTCTGAGGTCCTGAGCACGCTAGAGCGGTATTTCATCAAGGATCTCTCTGTCCTTTGCTCTGTTTATCTTTGCCTCCATCCTGACTAGTCTCCCAGGCCCTGCAGCTGAAAAACACCCCCACAGCATGATGCTGCCACCACCATGCTTCACCATAGAGATGGTGCCAGGTTTCCTCCAGACGTGACTCTTGGCATTCAGACCAAAGAGTTGAGTCTTGGTTTCATCAGACCAGAGAATCTTGTTTCTCATGGTCTTTAGTCTTTAGGTGCCTTTTGGCAAACTCCAAGCTGGTTGTCATGTGCCTTTTACTGAGGAGTGGCTTCCATCTGGCCACTCTACCATAAAGTGCTGCAGAGATGGTTGTCCTTCTGGAAGGTTCTCCCATCTCCACAGAGGAACTCTGGAGCTCTGTCAGAGTGACCATTCTCGCCTGATTGCTCAGTCTGGCTGGGCGGCCAGTTCTTGGTGGTTCCAAACTTCACCCATTTAAGAATGATGGAGGCCACTGTGTTCTTGGGGCCCTTCAATGCTGCAGAAATTGTTTGGTACCCTTCCCCAAATCTGTGCTTTGACACAATCCTGTCTCGGCGCTCTACGTACAATTCATTTGACCTCATGGCTTGGTTTTTGCTCTGACATGCACTGTCAACTGTGGGACCTTGAATGGACATGTGTGCACCTTTCCAAATCATGTCCAATCCATTTCATTTACCACAGCTGGACTCCAATCAAGTTGTAGAAACATCTCAAGGATGATCGGTGGAAACAGGATGCACCTGAGCTCAATGTTGAGTCTCATAGAAAAGGGTCTGAATACTTATGTAAAATAAGGTATTTGTTTTTATTTTTAATACATTTGCCAACATTTCTAAAAACCAGTTTTAATTTTGTCATTATGGGGTATTGTGTGTAGATTTCTGAGGATTATAAGGCTGTAACGTAACAAAAATGGAAAAAGTCAAGGGGAGAAAATAATCCTCATCAAACTCTGTCAATTTAAACTAGAGATCCGTTTTTTTGCATGGGCAGTGTCTCAAAACCACACTGAGCCCACCCCAAACCCCCACATTAAGCCCACCCCAAACCCCCACATTAAGCCCACCCCAAACCCCCACATTAAGCCCACCCCAAACCCCCAAAGCCCCCCCAAACCCCCACATTAAGCCCAAACCCCCACAACTGAGCCCCCCCAAACCCCCACACTGAGCCCACCCCAAAACCCCACATTAAGCCCACCCCAAACCCCCACATTAAGCCCACCCCAAACCCCCACACTAGGCCCCCACAAACCTCCACATTAAGCCCACCCCAAACCCCCCACACTAGGCCCCCCAAACCTCCACATTAGGCCCACCCCAAACCCCCACACTAGGCCCCCAAACCCCCACACTAGGCCCATCCCAAACCCCCACAATAGGCCCACCCCAAACCCCCACAGCTAGACCCCCAAACACTCACACAGACCCCCCCAAGGATGATCCCAAAATCCCCGCACTGACCCCCCAAACCCCCCACACTAGGCCTCCCAACATCCCCACACTGATCCCCCAAACCCCCACACTAAGCCCACCGCAAACCCCCACCCTAAGCCCACCCCTCACCCCCACCCCCCACCCTAAGCCCCCACATTAAGCCCACCCCAAACCCCCACATTAAGCCCACCCCAAACCCCCACATCAAGCCCACCATTAAGCCCACCCCAAACCCCCACATTAAGCCCACCCCAAACCCCCACATTAAGCCCACCCCAAACCCCCACACTAGGCCCCCACAAACCTCCACATTAAGCCCACCCCAAACCCCCACACTAGGACCCCCAAACCTCCACATTAGGCCCACCCCAAACCCCCACACTAGGCCCCCAAACCTCCACATTAGGCCCACCCCAAACCCCCACACTAGGCCCCCACAAACCTCCGCATTAAGCCCACCCAAACCCCCCAAACCCCCACACTAGGCCCCCAAACCTGCACATTAGGCCCACCCCAAACCCCCACATTAAGCCCACCCCAAACCCCCACATTAAGCCCACCCCAGACCCCCACATTAATCCCACCCCAAACCCCCACACTAGGTCCCCCACAAACCTCCACATTAAGCCCACCCCAAACCCCCCACATTAAGCCCACCCCAAACACTCACACAGACCCCCAAAATCCCCATACTGACCCCCCAAACCCCCCACACTAGGCCTCCCAACATCCCCACACTGATCCCCCAACCCCCACACTAAGCCCACCCCAAACCCCCACCCTAAGCCCACCCCTCACCCCCACCCTAAGCCCACCCCTCACCCCCACATTAAGCCCACCCCAAACCCCCACATTAAGCCCACCCCAAACCCCCACATTAAGCCCACCCCAAACCCCCACACTAGGCCCCCACAAACCTCCACATTAAGCCCACCCCAAACCCCCACATTAAGCCCACCCCAAACACTCACACAGACCCCCCAAAATCCCCCACACTGACCCCCAAACCCCCATACTAGGCCTCCCAACATCCCCACACTGATCCCCCCACACTAAGCCCACCCCAAACCCCCACCCTAAGCCCACCCCTCACCCCCACCCTCTAAGCCCACCCTAAGCCCCCCATTAAGCCCACCCTAAACCCCCACATTAAGCCCACCCCAAACCCCCACATTAAGCCCACCCCAAACCCCCCCCCTACATTAAGCCCACCCCAAACCCCCCCCACACTAGGCCCCCACAAACCTCCACATTAAGCCCACCCCAGACCCCCACATTAAGCCCACCCCAAACCCCCACATTAAGCCCACCCCAAACCTCCACATTAAGCCCACCCCAAACCCCCACATTAAGCCCACCCCAAACCCCCACATTAAACCCACCCCAAACACCCACACTAGGCCCCCCCAAACCTCCACATTAAGCCCACCCCAGACCCCCTCATTAAGCCCACCCCAAACCCCCACATTAAGCCCCCCAAACCTCCATTAAGCCCACCCCAAACCTCCACATTAAGCCCACCCCAAACCCCCACATTAAGCCCCCAACCCCCCCCCCAAACCCCCCCCAAACCTCCACATTAAGCCCATCCCCCAAAGCCCCCCAAACCCCACACTAGGCCCATCCCAAACCCCCACAATAGGCCCACCCCAAACCCCCACACTAGACCCCCAAACACTCACACAGACCCCCAAAATCCCCGCACTGACCCCCAAACCCCCACACTAGGCCTCCCAACATCCCCACACTGATACCCCCAACCCCCCACACTAAGCCCACCCCAAACCCCCACCCTAAGCCCACCCCTCACCCCCACCCTAAGCCCAC